>NW_026859823.1:0-85200 GCF_026571515.1 Ruditapes philippinarum
TTTAAAGAAAAGTAATTTAAAATATGCTGTGTAAAAGTTTGTATAATGTTGGCTGCAGTTTTTAAAGGATCAGATTGAATAACTGTGTTATCAGCTTCTTCGTCCGAAGTTTTAAGAAACTGATAAGAAGTAGGGGTTAGACATAATGAAATAGCACGTCTCCCAAATTAATTAAGATGTTATTTAAATCGGAAAAAAGACATAGTAATTTTCTATTTACGTTTCATGTTTCCAATTTTTACGTATTCCATGGTATCTAGATTTCGTTTTTGAAGGTTAAGAACAGAAAATATAAAGACTGAGAACTTCAGAAATATTACCTTGTTGATAGGCCAAGTGGAAAGGGGTTTATAATTTTTTAATCCATTTTAATTCAGCTAAGTGTCGTAACTGGCTTTTACTTTAAAACTAGACGATCAGAATAGTAAATAATTTATTCCACTGGCTGAATTTTTACATGTTTAACTGAATGGCCAACTTTTCTAAAGTGTATATCTTAAAGAGTATTACATTTGTTACGATTTCTCATTTTATAGAAGTGTTCTCGAAATCTTATTTTAAGATAACGTCATGTTTGCCCAACATACTAAATGCCGCAACCGGGACCATTTCATGTTAACACATAAATAAAATGATTTGACTTTCAGTCTATATTAAAGTTAAAAAATGCATAAACTGTCTGCCATTAACTGTAGAGGTAATAGTAGACATGTGCGATAAAAAGTTACAACATCCGCGTCCTATTATTTAAATTGAAATTAATCATGATTGTGTATGCATAAACTATTGATTCCTGCGACAAATGGTGCATCAAAAGAAAAACAGAAAATATTGATTGTGTGAACGGGGAGACTTTTTTCGGCTGTCACACGGCACAAACAACACGGTTGTGAGCATAAAGGACAAGTATAAAGATCAACAAGAGAAAAACAACATTTGACGAACTTTTGATACACCAATGCTACCACAGAAGGGTATCCAGAATGTACCAAACCTAAACCGGGAGTGGATATTAAGGGCAGCGAAAGGAGGAGAAGGATAAGTTATGTTAAAAATAATTATAAAAACTAAAATGGGCCCATATGGGAATTAAAGGGACAAAGGTTTTTAGGGTGAAATATAGGGTTAAAAATTTGGAGAAGGGGGGAGTTTTTTTTTTTAGAAGATACTTATCGTTAACGGCAAATTAATAAGGAATGCAAACATACACTCGTTGCAAACATTCAAAACAAGTAACGATACAGACATGTCAAACACGTAAAGGAACACAGATGTGTTAGTGGTAGTTACACCATTGTGGTGTTTAAACCGGTTTTCGGCGCGCCAGACCAAACTCTTAGTCCAAATATGTTCCTAAATGACAAGAATGTGTCCCCGCCAAATAAAATTCTAACAATATTCACTGTTACATTAGACGTAATATCACCAATACGCCTTAATCAAGGTAATCTTTCGAAACTAATACAGCACTATCACAAAGAAAACAGAAAAGTTACATGCTTTATATGTAATAGAGAAGGTCATGTGGTCAGAGATTGTCGTGATCAGACTAAGGCAAGATATATGGCTGCTGCAATGTCATATGGAGAGCAAAATAGAAATTACTTTAAAACAAATCGGGATTCTTCACCAAGGAACTGGCGTAGTAGGCCTGGAGAAAATAGACGTGATGGTAGATCAGACGATAAGTAAGTATCGGGGTTATGTATGTCAATTTCTCCAACAAGTTCTTATGATGGTTGTATTGAAGATGGGAAACTTAAATTAGCCAATGGTAATTATGTGCCTGTCATTACAAGTAGCTGTACAATTGAATCATTAGAAGGTGAACGTCAATTGGATCTGAAATTAGGATATGTTGGTAATCAAGAGGTGAAAGTTCTAAGAGACACTGGTTGCGAGTTAGCAGTAGTTAGAAAGAAGTAAGTGGAAGAAGATCAAATGATAAATAAAAATTGTGTCAAGAAAGCAATAGATGGTCGAGCCAGGTTGGTACCCATGGCAAAATTAGACATTGATATACCTTATTATAAGGGTGAAATAGAAGCTTCGGTTTTAGAGTCTTAGTCTTGGGCAATATTCAGGGTGTACTTGATAAGCCAAATGAGAAGTGGGTTAGCCGAGAAGTAACACATATAGCTGCTGTTGTTACTAGAGCACAAGCAGAAAAAGTGAAAAAAGCAATGAAACCTCTTAAAGTTCTAAAGGTCGAAGATAACGAAATTACGGTGGATGTTTTAAAGAAAGAACAATCAAATGACAATACAGTAGGGTGAACGTTTCAGTTTACACGCAAAACGCACGTTCCGGAAAAAACGCACGCACGTTACACGCTATTCGAACGCACGTTACACGCACGCTTTACGAAACGAAATACGCAGACGCACGCAAAACGATATACGCCTAAAACGAAATATCGCTAAACGATATACGCACGCTAAAACGCACGCAAAATAGAAAACGTTTCTAATTGTTTAATAAAATATCCTGATCATATAAATTTTTAACAACTTTAGCTAGATCGTTTAGCGATTTGATTAAATGATAGCTAGACATTCATGTTTTTTAAACGGGTTTATGTTTACTAACTTATCTTATGTCCCAGGTTAGAGCTGTAATGATATCAATCCGCGAATGCACTCAACCTGGCACCACATTATTTTTTGTCTGGCAGCCTCAACAAATGATTTTTAAATTATAAGCCATAATGCGCTAATACGTGTATTAAAAATAATTGCACGGGTTCGTCTTTAAAAAATACTTTGCTTTAGCCCAGGAATCTCTTAGATAGACGATAATTACGTCAACACCGCTTCTGGCGTAAACACCTTTTTTTTTAAATTCAATAAATATATAAAATAAATACCATGCATTATGGGTTATGATATAATA
The DNA here is from genome assembly GCF_026571515.1 of Ruditapes philippinarum. Lineage (NCBI taxonomy): Eukaryota > Metazoa > Mollusca > Bivalvia > Venerida > Veneridae > Ruditapes > Ruditapes philippinarum. The sequence continues at coordinate 2,893 of NW_026859823.1, forward strand.
TATATAATATATAAACATACTTGCAAACATGATTGATATAAAGAAGATTTTTCGGTGATAATACGTATAATGAAATTTCCCTGGGAAAATGTATAAATATTGATTTGATATTTTATATGAGTTCTGAAAGAATTATCAGCTGTAAAACTACATGCATATATTATTCATTATTTTTTTGTTATCAAAAAATTAAATTCCATAAAAAGATATTGATTAAAATATGTTTTTATATAACAGATAAGAACGATTATAGAAGTGTGAAAAAAATTAATAAAGCTTATTTATTTTAATTATTATAAACACTGGTTTATAAATTAGAACCTTTGTTTACAATTACATTGGTGATGTGTCCACACAAGCGTAATGAAATTTAATGAATAAGAGTGTTATATTAAGAATAAACTTTTATTTTGGGCCCGAAACTGTAAGTGAGAAAAAAATGAGGAAAATGGAGAAACCTGTCAACCTCATGCACCTCCATAAGTGCCAGGAGGGGAGGAGTGTTGGACTCCAATAATTTCCGAATCATGTGTAAACTGTAAAGTATATGGATTTACCAAAAGAGCGGCGCATCAGAAAATATGTTTCATAGCATTGAAATTGAAATTTATTGACTTTATATGCACTTAATATGTTATAATATGCTATATTATTATTGAGGAACATTAAATGCCTAATACTTTCCTTGTTTGTTACTGTCATAAGTTAAAAAAGAAAGGTGCTGCCTCACCAGGACTTTAACCCGGGACCCTCGGAATACCATTCTGCCACTCAACCGACTGAACTATATTGTATTAGGCTGCTTACGCATCATCTCCCTTTTATAGTGAACAGTTCGGAACCATTACATATTCCCCTGCTTTATTAGAATTCGTCTTTGAATGTTTACAGTGAACAATGTGGAATAGGACTTTGAGTTGTATACCCCTTTGGAATAGGTGATGGTATGAAACTTTAAGGCCAATTTCACATTGTTTTATTTCTAACTGTTGGGAGTCAAATGTCAAAGGGTGAGACAAATATGCAGCCTGACTAGGACTTGAGCCAGGGACCCCTTGAATGCGGTGTCGAAGCTGACTACCGACTAAGCTATCAGTCCGCTTGCACATCTCCTCCCCTCAATAGTGAACAGATCTGAGCTGTGACTTTACTATAAAGAAATGAAACAATCAGTTTTTTTGTGATTCCATATAATAAGGTAAAATTACCCCCATTAAATGTATTTATTTGAACAGTTAGGAATCATAGAAAACTTACCTTATCTTTCTTCATTGTCAATCTAATTCAATTGGGTTTTCTTATTTTAGTCAATTAGATGTAGTAGTTACTTGATAGTATAACATTATATGGCTTTAATTACTTTGTTTCAGTGACCAGAAGGTTATAACTAGGTAAACTTACCCAAATGTTCATTGATTTAGTGTGGTAATGTTATTAATAAGGCATTATAGAAAATTAGCCATTATTTCTTAATTTTCAATGAAATTTGTTGGGATTTTCTTATATAAGTCAATTTGATGTAGGTTTTACTAATTATTATTAATACTATGTTGCTTAATTAACTTTGCTTCATTTACCATGAGGTTATAATCAGGTAATATTACTCCCATTTTTAATGAATTAGTGTGTAAGCTTGGATTAGTTATACATCATAGGAAATTAGCCATAATTTTTTGAATATTCAATGATATTTATTGAGATATTCTTATTTGAATCAATTAGATATGCTTGTTAATTAATATAATAGATTTATGTTGCACTCATAACTCTGTTTTCATTTCCTAGGCTGTTATAATAAGATAAATTCCCCATTTTTGTAGTGAATTAGTGTACTATCTTAAGACAGTAAGGCATCTTAGGAAATTTGCAATAATTCTTATATTTTGTAATGAAATTTGGTGGGACTTCCTTAGTTTAGTAAATTAGACATGTTTGTTAATTAATATGATAGATTAATGTTCCACTGATAGCTTTATTTAGTTTCCAAGGCTATTATAATTAGGTAAAATTTTCATATTTTGTAGTGATTTAGTGTATTATCTTGGACATTTAGGCATCTTAGGGGATTTGCCATAATTCTCATATTTTGTAATGAAATTTGCTAGGACTACCTTATTTTAGTCAATTAAATATGTTTGTTAATTAATATAATAGATTAATGTTATATAAAAAACTCTGTATCATTTCCTAAGAGGTTAAGTTTAAGGCAAAATTACCCGGTGTATCGACATTTTATGTGGCACTGCTTTCTTTAATAGTTGGGGTCCACATGGAATTTACTATAACATTTATATTTTTCATGGAAAATTATTGAAATCTACTTTTTAAAGTCATCTAATTAAAGCTTTTAATAAAGTTTATTTGGATTGAGTAATCAATTGCATTACTTTTCATAGGGATCTTGTACTATGCTCTTTTTAATGACTTGACCTACCTATGAAGCATAAAATTGATATTGTAGGAAAATAAAATTACAATCAATTGAAATTGTACAGGTCGCAAGAGATATAAGTATGCAAAATGGGAATTAACCTGTTTTTATAAATTTATATAAATACATAGGTGATATTTAAGTAAGTGATATTATGGTTAGAATTTTATCAGTTTTGAGGTTCATAACTTACTTGAGGGAAGTTGAACAATTGACTTTGGACTACAGCATGCCTAGCTGAAAAAAATCTTCAAAGAATTATATGGTTATATATGGACAGGTTATATACTTTTAAGTTAGCAAAGGGTGACACGGGCTCATCTCGGTTATCTCAAAGGGGTATTATGTTAAGTAATGATGACGGATCGATAAACCTTAAAAGTGATTTTAGATAATATACAGAATAAAAATCAAGAGAGCTATATATGTATATCAAAGTGGGTAATATAATGGACCTCATAAAGATTAGGTTATATTTGAGCCGCGTCACGACAAAACCTACATAATGGGTTTGCGACCAGCATGGATCCAGACCAGCCTTGATCAGGATCCATGCTGTTCACTATCAGTTTCTCTACTTGTTATACGGTTTGTAAACGAACAGCGCAGGTTGGTCTGAATCCATGCTGGTCGCCAACCCACTATGTTGGTTTTGTCGTGACGCGGCTCATTTAACTTTTAACATGTAAACACCGAACTGGATGGGGAAAGAAGGATTGACAATTTAAAGAGTGCTAAATAATTATTGTAACTGTTTTTTTAATTGTACATAATAGGAATATTGCTATATCATTGTATTCTTTTGTTTGATCGGACTGGTTGAAATACATAGAAATCCAGCTGGGGTGAATTTAATATAAAATAAGAATAATATTTGTTAACGGATGGATAAATGAAGCTGGATTATATTAATATTTTGACCGAACAGCATACCAAAAAGGCAGGCAGTATTAATAGAACAATAAAAATGACAATTGCAATACTGTGGATTATTACACATTTAATAGAAACACAGAATTACAAAGGCAATACCTAATCAAGGTATCATTATTTAACAAAACATATATTTATTAAATATCACAAGTAATTACACTACATCAATATGGCTGTCAGACAGGTCTTGAAACAAAATAAAGGTCCTTGAAAGCCGAGGTCACATACAAAAATAGTAGTCTATGCCCTGATTATGAGCTGACAGATAGGGGAATTTTATAAAGGGTGGCTTAGCCTGTCTGTTGTGATTACATGTCTAAAAAGTACAACATGGTACATTTTAGCCACCATAGAATTTTCTTATCTAGAAAAAAATCTAGCTATTTTTATTTGTACAAAAATATAGAAATAGTACAATGTATAATTAGTAAAGTGTTCACTATAATCAGAGCTGCATCTGTACTAAGGGTGTAGTACTTAAGTACCAGTACCAGTACTTGGAAAATTATGCAGTACCATTACCAGTACCAGTACTAGATTTTAGCTCGGTAATGCAGTACCAGTACTTTTTTTGGTGAAGTAATTAAGTATCAGTACCATTACTTTTATATACTCATCAAAGTTTGAATAAATACAGTGTCAAACAAATAATTGCAAATATTATTCAGCAAAGAAATAAAATCATAATTTACTTTAAAGCTGCATGCCTCCAGATGACCCAAAATATTTCAAGAAAATTAAACTTGGAAAAAAATTACTAAAACTTTGAGAAACATTTAACAATATTTTACCTTTAAATACATTTTCAAAATTTTCATGAAAATTAGGATGAAGCTAGAGGCGTGCTGCTTTAAACTTAACATAACATGTTTACAACTTTATAGTTTTAACATACTTTTTACAAACAATATTTACAACATATATTCAGGTCATATCTAATTGTTTAGTAACCAGTCAATTGTATAAATACAATGCAAACATCTTTCATTTAAAACACAACAGTCTTTTGTTGCCTTTCACACCTTCACACCTCTGTTCAATTAAATAAAAGTAATAAATAACAACTTTTTATGGTGCTAACAATATCACTTGAAATGGGATTTTTTAGAATAGAAGAAATTAATTAGTGTTTATTTGCTCTTTTACTAATAAATACAAAGTAATAAAAGATTTTAATAAGGATATTTTAGGGTAAAGAGTTATTGAGTCTGTTTATCTTAATTTAATTTTTACTGAAGTCTTTGGTGCTTTTTATGATGAATACCTTGTTAACATTTGAAGGAATATTGCAGCAAATTATCTTTAGATTTGATAACTTACTTTTTCACAAAAATAAAATATAGTTTATGTTATTTACAGCTTTATTTTATGAGAAAAATTGATGTAATTTTTAATTTTTATCAAAACCAAAAGTACTGGGTAATGCAGTAGCAGTACCACATTTTAAGACAGTAATGCAGTACCAGTACCAGTAGTAGCAAACTTTTGTAAGAGTAATTCAGTATCAGTACCAGTACTTGCAAAATCGCTGCAGTACATACTGCAGTACCAGTACCAGTACCAGTAATGCAGCTCTGACTATAATACATGTATAAATAATGAAACTATTAATAAATGTCGGTACAGCCGCGGTACGGTATTCAGAGGGTCACGGGTTCGAGTCCATGTCCGGCTGCACTTTTTTCTTACCCTGTGACTGACACACAATTTGTATAGCCCAGCTAGAAATTAATTCACATTGCTAAGTAACCCTGGGAAATTCGAAGAAATATTTGCATACACAGTAGGTTTATAACTATTCAGTATTTTAAACACATAAAATGTGTAAAGCGGCCGAGTAGCTCAGAGGAACTCAAGAGCAGCGGAATGGTATTCCGAGTGTCAGGGGTTCGAGTCCCTGCCAGGCTGTTACATATCAATATAAATCTGTTAAGAAAAAATGGGAAGGAACTGTCTAAAATAATTATCACCCTACATAGGATTCGAACAGTCTTTGATGAAACGTCAGAGGATGAATTTGTAAATGGGGGGCGGTTATAGTCTGATTATCATCACATATGATGTCTGACGAAACGTCATATCGAATATATTGGTACGCATATAAAAACCTGTTTGCTGAATTGAATTTCAAAAAATGTTGCAATTAAATAGTAATTAAATCTTATGCGTGTGTAAAATAGGATTAAAAACTAATCTTCGGCGTAAAGCATGTAGAAATCTGACCAGTATTCACCACGAGGTCACAAACTTTAAAACTTTAATGTAAATATCACAATAATATTTCTTTATATAATATTTCTATTCTTTGACAGGGACAATGAACATCTTTTACATGTTTAAGAAACAAGAAATTTACATAATAAATCTATCTAAGATATTCTTTTACTTCTCAATAGTAACAGACGCAAAACACGGTACTTAAACGCTTAGACGAACGCAGACGCACGCAAAAAAATTCTGGGAATATCAAACGCACGCTTTCAGACGCACGATAAACGAAAAACGATTCACGAAAAACGGTAAACGTTTAACGCTTGTAAACGATGCACGTTTGAGAAAGCGTTTCAACAAACGCACGTTGCACGATATACGCACGCACGATATACGAAAAACGCACGCACGAAAAACGCTATTTTTTACAACTGAAACGTTCACCCTACTGTACGTTACAGCGTTAGTGGCAGTATGCTAAGGAAAACGAGATCATGGACACAAAAAGAGGTAACAAATTTAGATATGAAGTAGAAAAGGATGTGTTGTATAGAATATTTGAGACAGTGAAAGGTGATTTGAAGTCTGAAAACAATACAAATAGTTATTCCTAGTAAATATCATAAAAGAGTTTATGTTATTAGCTCTTGGAATCTATAATAGGTGGGCATTTGTCTGTACGCAAGACTTTAGACAGGATTCAATCTAGTTTTCACTGACCAGGTATTTCTAGTGATATAAACTAGATTTTGTCGTTCCTGTGATAGTTGTCAGAAGACGGTGCCCAGGGGTAGACTTCAGGAAACTCCTTTAGGGAAATGCCTATTATTGACACTCCATTCCAGAGAATTGCGGGTTTGATTTGATAGGGCCAATAACGCCTGTATCGGAAAAGGGAAATAGGTACATATCCAAGTGTAGTTGATTTACTACACGTTACCCAGAAGCTGTTGCTTACCATGAATTGAGACTGAAAATATAGCTGAAACATTGTTAGATTTTTTTAAAATATTTCCCCATAAAACTTTGTGATAAGGGGAGTCCGTTCACGCAAAACTTATGGAAGGGAAAGGGAGACTTTTATCCAAACAGGACTACCCCTTAAATTTTTAAAATTTTAAAGGTTTTTGGAGACTGAATTTGGGATTTTTAAAAGGCCCTGTTGAAGAAAAAGTGCCAAAAAAAAGAAACCCAAAAGGGGGGACAATATTTATTTGCGGGGTTTCCTTTTCATACAGAGAAATTCCTCAGTTTCCCCAGCGGGTTTTCAAAACCCTTTGAAAAATTTAATATGGGGAAAAATTTAAAGGGAATGCAAGGACTTTAAAAAAATTATTTACAGGGACCCAAAATACAACAACACGAAACGTAGGGGTACGTACTAATTTTTGAGTAAAATTAGAAAAAAACATGCAAGATTTATATAGAGAATCCAACAACTCACAAGAAAGTATTTTAAACATCATTTATGATTTAAGGAAAAAAACACCAAGAAGTCTTAAAAAAAAGACAAAGTTCTTAAATTGCTCCTGCCTTCAACACAATAATTAACCTAATGTTAACAAGGAAAGGTCCCATTTGTTGTAAGTGAATCAGTTAACAAGTTTGACTACAAAGTAAAAGTAGGTGATAGAATTGGAATGTACCACAAAAATCTTCTGAAGAAATACGAAGAACGAGAAGATAGAATAATTTGACTGTAAAAAAACCAATTCGTGTTAGACAATATACGATACCATATGCAAAAAGAACAGCGGTAGAGGATGAAATTAAGAAAATGCTAGAATGTGGTATCATTGAACCAGCAAATTCTGATTATAATTCTCCAATTGTTTTGGTGAAGAAAAAGGATAATACAAACATCAAAACATCTTACAGCATTTTCTATACAGAAGGTAGTTACCAATTCAGAAAGATGCCATTTGGAATGGTCAATTCTGGTGCAACATTTAATAGAATGATGCGGAAGTTGCTATCCGGAGTGAATGATACTGACAACTATGCTGTGGATGTGCTTGGACATACGGTTACATGGGAAAGACATATGAATATGTTGAGACAGTTGTTTGAAAGAATACGAGAAACAAAGATCACAGTTAAACCTTCTAAATGTATGATTGGATTTGAAAGTATACCATTTACCGTCATTTTGTTGGCAAAGGACAAATACAAATGGGAGATGACAAATTGATATCAAAATTAGAGACGCAATGCCACCAGAGTCAAAGAAGCAACTGAGAACATCTCTTGGTCTAGCTGGATAATCCCGAAAATTCATTGCTTCATTTGCAGAAATTGCTACACCCTTGACAGATCTTACGAAGAAAAGACAGCCAAATAAAATCATATGAAAACCAGAACATAAAAAAAGCACGACACTGAAGCAAGTACTGACACGATCACCAATACTACGACTTCCTGACTTTTCAAAGTCATTTGTTTTGCAATGTGATGCGTCAGATACCGGAGTTGCCGTTGCACTTCATCAACAGTTTGATGATGGTCTGCTTCCAATAACTTACGCGAGTAAGAAATTGCTGAATAGAGAAAGAAACTACTCGGTTATTGAAAGTGAATGTTTTGCAATGTTTTTTGGAATACATAAATTCAACAAATATGTGTATGGAAAAGAATTTGCGCTGCATATGGACAATGCCCCTTTTACATATATTCAGAAGTGTAAAGTTGAAAGTGGCCTCATAATGAGATGGGCATTATTTCTACAGAACTATAAGTTTCGAATGGTAGCTGTGAAAGGAAAGGACAACGTGTGTGCAGATTAACTGAGTAGGCTCGATAACTGAAAAGAGACATTGTAGATTATTCATTTTGTTTAAAAACAGTGGAGTGTTTTCTTGAGCGGGGGCTATCAGAATAATCGTACAGTTTCACTATAGATATATTTTTTACAAAGAGTTTATGTTTTGCTACAGCGATACGATACACTGAAGTGTATCATATTTCAAGATAGTCAAGATTATATTAGTTGATGCTTTGTTTTGAGGATATATGTAAATATTGGGTACTTTAGTTTAAGTTGTTTTCTGATGCTGATTAGATTGTGTGAAGATAATATTGTTGGATGAATGTTTGTGGTTTATACTAGGGCCGGAAATTATATTCGAACATTGAAAAACGAATACGAATATTCGAAAAAAAGATTTGTTTGTTATTATTATCAAATTTCAATTAAGATCGTAAATTAAACCATTGGCCTTTACTTGACCAGGTGTTCAAACGTTTGTATGATGCGTGTCAACGATGATCGCCACTTAACTGTGAAAACTTTGTGGTCTTGTTGATCAAAAGGGCACCCGTTTCACAGTTTGCAATTTACCTGTTTAACAGATTATAATGTAATTCTTTCCGATTTTAATTATCTTATTTATTGTTTTCTGTGCGATTATCTTTCCGATTAATAAATAATTGTCTAACATTTTGTCAAGACGAAAACATCGACACGCATTAACCGGTGCTTTATGAAAGCATGGCCAGTGTCTTATGCCGTCAGAATATATTATTCCGTAGAAATTAGACTCCGTGTTATATTTACTGCGTTATAGCTAAATTTATCTGAAAAAAATATTTTAAACCTTATCTAAAATTATAAATAAAAAAATTATTAAATTCAAGTTAAGTTTCAATATAAATTATGTGTTTAGGGGCCAAGAGGCTACGGTGATTCATATAACTGTAAATCAAGTCACGTTAGTTACCTCCCGCTAGAAAGACAAATGATCAGCAGTCAGATTAACTGAACAAAAGACAATCAAATTATGAATTTATTTAAAAAGTAAACATATATATCGATTTAAAATATATCAAATAAAAAACTTTTACATAGTAATAAAAGTATTTATAATCGTCGATTATTCCAAGCATATTAAAGTAGTATAGTATTCGACGCAATCAATTTCGGATACGTATACGTCGAAGAGAAATATTGAAACAAATGTTGTAAAAATGAATTTTCGAATATATTCGAATATGGAAAACGAATATTCGAACATCAAATTCCTTATTCGTTCCCAGCCCTAATTTATACTGTATCTTAGAGATGTAAACATATTTATTTTTGTGTTTTCATTTTGTGGTGATTTTATTGTTTTGTTTGGTCATAAGTTTTTTAGAGCTTGGGTTCGCCAGGTTTCTAGTTTTGCTTCGTTTAAAAGACGTATACGTGAAAAGAAATTTCATATAAGTGGTTGATAAATGTTGATCTTGTTTATCATATTTAAAAAGGTTGAACACCAAGCATGCGGTTTGCCTTAAGATAATTGGGTCATAATCTCTTTTAATAAACCGTTTGATAATCTTAGTGAAGACAGCAGAAAAATTAATATGATCCATGATCCTAAGAAGTTTGTATACAACTTCTCAAGAGATATCAGGCTTGCTAATACATAGTCGTTAAATTAATTAACACTTGCACGTACTCCTTAATTCACAGCATTACACCAAAGCAAAGGAACAAAACGTAGGTCATTTGGTCAATATCTAGTCAAGCTCTTATCAAATTTAAATTCTGCATCTGAAACTGTGCACAACGTCCAAATTTTATTACTCTACATGGATGTACATAATGGAATGACCTCAGGGGCTGAAGCCAATTTTTTTATTACATAGAAGGAAACTCTATGATAGATATCGTGTGCCGCCCCCTATCCCTCAGGGTGACTAATAATGAATCATTTTTTAGTTTTCTTTTATTTATTTATTTATTTCATCAACTACTATTCAAATAATTTATTCATAACTTACATGCTGATTTCTAGAGAACGAACTAAAATATTTCTAAATACCTTAGGCGCCCCTTTATCAAATGGGACATCAACATCATCGGCATCAAAAAATGAAGGTTCTTTTGCCTTTCTTCTGACTTCGTTTACCTGAAAAACAAAGTTATAGCTCCGCTTATTAAAGTTTGTGAACAAACATGTAATACTGTATACTTGTTTTAATTTCATAGCTTTACATAAACACAAGTTGGTCATTAGTTTAAATTGTAGGGCATGTGACATCAGATTTAAGTTCTACACCTTAAATTGTGCACAGTCAAAGGGTCAGATTTGTACATAAAAAGCCAAAAGGGCCACATCATAATAATCTAGGTTAGCTGATATCAAGCTCAATTTTACATCTAAAACAGTGCATATTTAATTGCTGTTTATCAAAGGACAAGTAACACACTTCATCAAAATATAGGTCAGCTGATACCAATGTTCAATTTTATATCTAAAATTGTGCACATGGTCCAAATTTCAAAGCTATACATCGAGGACCAAAAAAGGTCACTTGTCAAAATCTACGTTTGCTGATATTTAAATCTTATATTACATCTCAAACTGTTTACATGGCCCAAATCTCATTGCTGAACATCAAAGGACAAGAAAGTAGATCACCGTGTCCCCTTGGGCAGGGTAATAGTATGATATAAGGGTTGAATTCAAACAATCTTGATACAGGTCTACTAGACAATATTTCATGTCGAATACCTAAGCTCTAGCTTACTCCTATTCAGAAAATATATTTTTAGTTTCTGTTTTTACTATATGTACTGAATTCAAATCAATGACCCCGGGGGTAAGGCCAAGTTTTACCCCAGGACTATTTGAACAATCTTGGTAGAGGTTTACTACACAATATTTCATGCCAAATATCTTACGTCTAGATTTTGTCAATTTTGAGAAGAAGAGAGTTTAAGTTTTTTTTTACTTTTATAGCGGAAACCAATGACCTCACCGGGGCGGGGCCAATTTTTGACACTAGAGGCATAATGTTAACATCTTTGGGGGAGGACTTATAAATGACATAATACAACAAATAGCACAGCTCTTAGCCGTGTACCTTCAGACAAGACGACTTTTTAAAGTTTTTACTATATGTACATAATGAAAATCAATGACCAATTGGATAGGGCCAATTTCAACCCCAGGGCTATAATTTAACAATCTTTGAAGAGATTCACTACAAAAGTTTCATCCCAAAAAACTAACCTTAAGTCTCTGTAAATAAAATGAAGAAGATTTTTTAAGTTTTAACTATAATATACAAGGTAAATATAATTAAAACCTATGACCCCCCAACGGGGCAGGGCAAAATTTGATACTATGGCGCAAAGTTTAAACAACAGTGTGATAAAGGACCTAGACATGATATTATAAACCAGCTATCGAGCTGTAACCCTCCTATCTTCAGACAAGAAGGTTTTTTAAAAATGTTTTTAAAATATGTACATAATGTCAATCAATGACCCCCGGGGCAGGGTCAGTTTTTACCCCAGAGCTATAATTTGAACAATCTTAGTAGAGTTCCTTTCATAGTGTTTTATAGCAAAAATCAAACTTTGCATGTGTCAATTCAGATATGAAAATTTTAAAAGTTTTAACTATATACATATTTTTTGTTAGAAAAACTTGTGACCTCCACCCCCGGGGCGGGGGCAATTTTTAACGCAATACTATGCTTATTGTTGAGTAACATAATTGTATCACAGAAATGTATTTTGATCTTTGAAGTTCTTAATGAAACTGTCTAATTTGCATAAAAAGAAGGTACAGAATATTGGAAGATGCATTCCCTATAACAGATCAAATAATGTTGATCCTTTCTTAAAACAACTGCCAGTTTCTTTTTTCAAGACACTTTATATTCATTTTTTGACCTTTAATAGTGTGTAGAGTTTAAACATTTTAGAAAATATTTTATTTTCAAAAAGAAATGTCTGTTTCTAAAAATTGAAATATTTACAGACGGTAAGACGTTACTGATATAGTTCATTCTGTTTTATATAAGTATTTGTTTGATGAATAATTATTGCTTACTCGAAACGTCAAATTATGTAACAAACAAATTCTAGATGCCTTTATTTTATTGTTGTTCACGTGAAGTCATTGTTAAAATAAAATGATAAAAGGTAAAAATGATAAAACGGCTTAAAAACGGCTTAAGGGACACCATGGGTAATGCATTACCTCCACTTAGAGGAGTATTCAAAAAGGCTAGAATCGCTTGCCAACTACATTGAAAATGAGGGGCGTGGGTTCAAACCCAAGAAGGGGCAACTTTTTTCCTTTCTTTCCTTTTACATTATTCACGTCTCTCTCTGATCCCTTATGGAAGAGAAAAGGGTTTGCCGCTTTTCATGTCACATTGAAGGTTCCACGATAACCGTCATATGAACTCATCTGCGGATGTTTAAAAATTCAAAATTGTACCAGTTCGTGCTAAAAGTTGAATTCTGCTTAAGCCGGTGCTAGGGGGCGTAGATGCTAACTTGTACTTTCTAGTACCGTCCATGAACAGGCTAAATCAAACCGAGCCTGCACCTGTGTTGTCAATTTTACAGTTCCTTATGGTGCCCATTACCCATGGTCTACCTTAAGTGTCATGACAATAGCTCCAACCTTTTCGTTGAATGTAAAGCTGACCGTTAAGCTGACCGTTGATTGTCAACATAGCATTCTTTTAAAAATTATATTTTTAACTCACGGATATCGAATGGTAAGCTGAATGTTGATTTATAGCTCACCATTGAATATTTTGAATGTCTATGTCATTGTTTTTACGGAGCAAAATATACACTTGGAATGATATTGAAAAGCAACAATAATTAAATGTTGAGATAAACGTTTATTGTGTAGCTCAATTTTAAATTTGAATTAAAGTTACAAAAATTGAATATTTAGCTGATTGTTGATTGTCTAGTTCAACATTATTCATGAAAAAACCGGATCGAATGTAGAGCTGCGTGTCGGTTGTCTAGCCCATTACATGTAATTTTGAATCCGGCTTATCTCATTAACTTAAAAGAAAGATTGATTTTTAAACTGAATGTCAATTGTGTACATCGACATTTGAAATAACCTTGCTTAATTTTCATTATACACGCCTGGCAAACTGTCGCTCCACTTCAAAATTGTGATGTACGGTAAAACGAGCGAACGGCATTTCCGAGATAGAGCGGAAGGCCGATTTAAACGCCTAATTGTAAGTATTGTTTATGTTTTTGTCTCGTTATTTATTTAAGTTGTATTTTTTCGAAAAACGAAAAATGTAGTACCGTGTAGGATTTATTTAGGCTTACAATGATCTAAGCTGTAACAAAAAGAAAATTATATTAAGCCCGGGAGAACTTTTCTCCCTGACGAAGCGAACGATGATTTGTAGAAAATTGAACTTCCCAACCATAGAAATGCCATACCTTTCGGATTTCTTGAAAAAGTGTATTAGTAAATTATCAACCCGTAATAAGAACTTGTCCTTCGTGCAAAATAAATTACTCCTGAAGGATTTCTTAAATTTGTAAATCGATATTTTTCGAAAGTAGTGGAGCGAAAGGGCGAGAGATGGAGCAAAAGGTTCGATGTTGATCGCATCGCACCGTTCGCTCGTTTTACCGTACACCACAATTTTGAAGTGGAGCGACAGTTTACCGGGCGTGTTATTGTTATTGTCGTGGATTGTCTAGCACAATATTCATTATGATAAAAAGTATATTTTACTAAGACCGAATGTTAAGCTGAATTTCGACTGTCTAGGTTACCATTTGTCATTTTGAAAGTCTAATTTATTAAGGTTTTTCGAGCACAGTATTCATTATGTTTAAAGGAGGATATCTTCCTTAGATTGAATGTTGAACTGATGCTTATTGTTAAGTCCAACATTGGACATATTTGAATGTCCACCTGATTGTTGATTATGAACATTCATTATGAAAACATTAATATGTAACACCACTTAAACAAACCAAGTCTATCACTAACACAACTACTGAAGTTGCTCTCACATCAAACACATCAACGACTTCTTTTACAACCACTTCTACTACAATAGCCACTATCATTTCTATATATGCCAACTCTGCTAGTACTACACATGTGTCTCTTACTACTAAAACAACCATCACAATATCCACCACTTTACAACTACAATTACTTCTACTGTCAATGCTGCCACTGTTTTTACTTCTTCTATTAAAACTACCATCTAAAATCCAGCTAAAAATATTATTTTCAAACCATGTTATACTGAAAAATTTGTTAACAAACCAAAGGAAATTAAACCACTAGGCCTTCGTTTAAAAGTTGATTTAGATAAACTTAAAATTAATCCAGACAGTATCCTTCAAAATGACGATGAGGATGTTCCACCTTGAACTTATAATTCCCCGGAAATAAATATTAACCTTTCAAATATAAAAAAGGCATCAAATTCACCTGAATATTTCAAAGAGAAGTTTCTAGCAATTAAGGAAGAACATGAAGATTTTATACATATTTATACGGACGGTTCAAAAGAAGGTTGCAAAGAAGGTTCGGCTGTGTTTGAAAATAATTTTACATCTAGTATGAGGTTACCAGATAATGCATCAATTTTTACTGCTGAAGCAAAAGCTATCGATTTAGCATTGTCATACATAGCACAGCATACCCACGATAAATTTGTGATATTTTCTGACTTGCTTTCTGTTTTAATATCCATTAAAAATAAAAAATCTGACAATATCATGGTAAAGAAACTTCTTTTACGATTTCATGATATACTAAAAACAAAATATATTAAATTATATTGGATTCCAAGCCATGTAGGAATACGAGGAAATGAAAAAGTAGATGCTTTAGCTAAACAATCATTAAATTTTCAAAAAACTGACATATTGTTACCTGCTTGTGATTTTAGACCGGCTATAAATAAACTCGTATCAGCTGAATGGAAAGCAAATTTGGACAATGCCGTTTTTAATAAACTTCACGATATAAACCCATCTCTTGATATGTCACCATCTCTATCTCTGTCAAACCGCCGTGATCAAACAGTTCTTCTTCGATGCCGAATTGGACACACTAAAATTACCCACTCTTATCTCCTCACAAATGACAATGCCCCTTTCTGTGTAGGTTGTAATGAAAATTTTACTGTCAAGCATTTTCTTCTTGAATTTCATGATTTTTCACAGGCCCGTAATAGATTTTGTTCTGTAAATTCACTCAAAGAACTTTTTAATACAATTCCATCAAAAAAAATAATTGATTATTTAGAAGAGATAAACTTGTATTCTAGGATCTAATTGGCTAATTTCTATTGTCATTTACAATTTTTTACATAATATTTTAAGCCTATTATAGCATTCGGCACGATATGGCCAGTTATGTGTTGACGTGCCGTAAAAATCCAAACAAACAAAAAACTACCGCTACTATTACTTTCTTTTCCTCTACGGTTAGGACTACTACCACTTGTTCCACTAGAATTGGATCAGGCAATATAACTTTAGTTGCATCGGCAAAAGATTGAAGTAAATACAAAGAAACGCATGAAATTAAAAAAAATATACACTCAAATACATAAACCTTAGGTCCGATTATGAAGGCATGTAAGGGTAATTCAAAAGATGATATTTTGATTTTGATTCAGTTTGATTAGACACAATTTTGTAATGTTGGTGAATACAAAATATGAAATAAGCTTGTAATTCAATGCAGGCGAAAATGGAAATAAAAAGAGAAGGGCCATGATGGTCCTGTATCGCTCACTAGAAAAAGCTGTTTTATTTTTCAGATTTTCAATTTGCCGAAAGGCAAAAACAGTACAACTTCAACTTGCCCCTGTAGTTATATAGTTTCCCGACACTGATTTTTCTTTTTCTAAGACAGCTATAGACAAGCCTTTCTGGTCACCCGTCAATTATTTTAGTAGAAGCTATTAAAAGTGTTTTTCTTTTTCTATTTTAGGGTCTTAAGGTCCCTAAAAGAGACCGATCACATTAATATAGCAAACTTGAAAAAAGAAGAAAGAAAAAAACATTAAAGAAAGCTTTAAACAAATTATCTATTCATCAGGTCAGTAGAAGATATTTACAGCTCTTTTCTATTTTCAGCTCCTTAAACCTTGGGTCTATCAAATCAAACTTGATAAAAAACCTTTAAGAATGCAATAGACAACATTTTGTTATAATCCATTCATCAAATTAATTCAGTAGAAGAAGATGTTTGTTTTTTCTTTTATAGCGTAAGCGGTCCCTAAAACGGGCCAATCAAATAAATATGAGCAAATTTGATAAAAGACCACTTGAGAATACAGATGAAGTTTGGTAATCTTACATCAATTTGTTCAGTAGAAGAGATTTTGTATCTCTAGGGGCACCTAAAAGTTATTCATCAATAATATTAGTAGAAAAATATTTTAAGTTTTATTTCTCTTTTTAGCTCTGTTGATCCATTTAAGGTGCCAATTGAAATGATATGAGCAAATTAAAATTTTAGCATTTCCCCTTTGATACCAATAGCTCACCCTGAATCTTAGGTTATAGTAAGATAAAAAAAAATATAGATGGTTCAGTTTATGTACTTTTTGGTTTTTGATTTTCGTTCTTTGTAATTAATGTTTACATTAATAAAATTTGTTCTTCTTAGGTATAATTTTCATATAAATAAATGAAAATGAATTGCCATTAAGGCATTTTGAATCTCAGCTTTTAGATTTTCTACATTTCTGATTCATTTCTTGATCCCTGTAAACCTCTTTATGCGCATTTAATTTCTTTTATAACGACTTTCTTACTTTTCGTTTTCTTTTGAAGTAACCAATTTATGTCAATTTTCTGCATTTTGCAGGCATCTTTACCGGATTGGATGTGAGATTCGGTGATTACAATTTGTTGGTTCTGGTATCTTGAATCATGCAAAGGAAGTGCGCAAAATAAAAGCTGAATTTATGTTTTAACCGATAATCACTACATATACCAGTAACTCTCACCTGTCCAGGTTTTTTTTGTCCTACAGATACGACCAGTAATAGTCCTATCAACATCTCACAAATACATTTTTATATCCATGCATTATTATAATTCGACACTTGAGCATGTATTTATAACAAGACCTTTGCATTGAATGGCCAAGTGTCACTTATTTTTTGTTGCCTTTTACATCATTGTTTATTTCCTACAATGACAGTTTGAGTTGATGAAAAATGTTACTTATTTTAACATGTATATTTTGTTTTGATATTGTATTACTTTAAGCAAAGATAACACGCTTTCTTCTAGCAATCAATTGTATAGAAGTCACCTAGAAAGAAAGAAATATTCCGTCATTCGAAAGAGAAAAAAGCAACAATTCATAGTTTAAAAGTAAATATTTTCTTACCATCTCTTACTCTTAATATTGCAGGTGAAATTGTTATCTATATTGCATGATAAAAATCTTCGTGATGGACTACAGACAAAAGGAAATGCACTTCAAGAAAGAAATAATTTAATAACTATATCCAACTTCTTTTTGATGGCCTTGATGAGCATCATTTCGGCGTTTCATATTTCTGTTAGGAATATTATTTTGTTATGTGTGAACATATTCATTGACTCCAAACACAAATCTAGTATTCTGGAATGACTGCAGATGCGTTCATAAGGCGGTTATTATTGAACCTTCAATGTTCCATTAAATGAAAAGCGGCGAATGGTCCCTCCCCAAGTAATAGAAAGCGTGTGTCCCAAATGGGGAAATAGTGGGCTGAACTAAACAAAATGGAATTTTGAAAAACAGTTACAGGTTATGAAGCCTTCATATCACAGATAAGACGTCACATGACAACTTAAAAATACCAAAGAAAAAAAACAAAACAAAAAAAAACAAAAAAAAAAAAAAACAAAAAAAAAAAAAAAACAAAAAAAAAAACAAACAAAAAACAGGCAACATGTTTTTACCTAAAAACTTTTTAGGTTGATTCAACAGTGTTTAAGTACAAATATTGGAACCATCCTACTAGAAAAGGCCAAAATGTAAGAACTCAAAATATCACAAACACAAAAAAATGTCCTGCTGATCGAACTTCTAGGAACTATGACATATGATTGACTTTTACGGCCTCCCTCCACATGGCACAAACAACGATGATGTAAATAAAACAAAGAAATTAAGAATCCCTTAAGAAAGTCCAACGATTCAGAAGCAAATGATAGTTCATGTTCTTGGCCGATAAATATACTTTTTAACCCCCCTCCATTGAATCGGGAAAAGGATTTTGTTTTGGTGTTTTCCGTCCGTCCGTTTGAGTTTTGTTTTCGTGCTACTTGTCTGCAACTACTGACTAGAATTCAACGAAACTTTATGGGAACCATAAATACCAAGAGGAGATGCGCATATCGCCGCCTTGTTCCGTTTAGAATCTTCACTATAGAGTATGGCCCTTGATTAGTTATGCATTATGCATATAGAGCAATAATCGTTTCTGCACTACTTCTCTTCAACTACTAGCTGAAATTCAAATTACAAAAAAAATCAAACTTTATTGTAACAATCAATACCAAGGGGATATGCGCATATTATCGCCTTGTTCCTGTCAGACCCTACCAGATAGAGTTATCCCGGTTTTGGTTTGATGCCTTCTAAGTGCCATGCTGTGGTGGCTTGGGTGTTTCAGCGGCTGCGTCCTGTAAATGTTGCTTTTGCCTTGTTGATCTTTGTTCTCGTGTTTTATGGCCCTTGATTAGTTGTGCAGTATGCATTTACAGCAATATTGCTATTTTTTTCAATTGCTGGATTGATTTCAACAAGACTTTATCGTTGAAAAAAAAATGTTTTAATTTATTTTACTAATAAGATACACAATCTACAATAAAACACATACAGTAGAATAAAAATAAATTAGGGTTTAGAATTCTGTATTGATGTACATTTATTAAGAAAATTTGGGAGGAAATGATGTTTAATTTGTTTGAAACCTTAAGTTAAACTTTTTATGTACACATTACCTTCTTATATACTTAACTTTCATTTTTGCCTTGCTTCACTCATCTTTTGTTTTCACTTTCTTATTTCTTTAAAGCCCAATTATGCATCAGATTTGCTTCAATGTTAATTTCTTAAAAACTATTAATTTTTTGGTAATTCTATTTGAGTTACTCCCCTTGCAAAAGTATCTTTGCACAGCTTATATACCGTAAATTGAGACACTAAATCATGGTCGTTGTAGAAACTAGACAGGGAGTCGCTATATACAGACCATTTATATAGTTAATACTGTTCGGCGCACCTAAATATGGTCACTAAAGACAGAACGTCGCTATATACAGGGGTCGCTAACACAGTCTTTACTGTATGTGTGTTCTTCATTTTATAGTGACTTTATTGTTTTGTTTGATCATAAATTATTTAGAGCTTGGGCTCGCCAGGTGTCTAGTATTGTTGATCAGAGCTCTTTGGTTTGGGTGTAAATGATAATCAGAGTTTGTTGTTAAAAGGGATATATGGATTTGAGTTACAAAAAAGATAAAAAAATACCTAAAAAATAGTGTTAACTAAACATTTATACGCTAGTTTTCCAACTGAGAATATTTCAATTTTATTTCAGGCGGTGATGCCCAATTTCCTAATTTTGGACATTGGTTCTAGATTCTTTCTTTAGATTAAATAACATCTAGGCAGTCATTCTCCTGACATATTATATTTTATAATAAATGGAATATTCAACTTTAGTTGGACAGACTATATATATAGCAATAAATATGTCATTGTAAAGATTTCCATGTAATTTAGAAATCCAAAACATACTTGGAAGTGTGTGTTTTTTGTTCATTTATTCAGACTTTAAGAGTGGTAATGTAAGACAGTGTTATGATCTTTAATCATATATTTTTCTGAAGTAGTTTATAATGCGACCGCAATTGAACTTTTATTTCAATTTGAAAAACGTTGATGTAATATATACGTTGAACAAAAATAATTTTATGAGCCTCCTTGTCTTCTGGTACAAAACAAAATTTGAGTGAACAACTGTGATATTTTGTTCTAATTTGAATAGAATTTTGTTGCTTTTATTCGTAAAGATCAGCCAATTTTAAATTTGAATTTCATATTTTTATGTTATCCTCTCTTTTGTATTGATGTGCTTTCATTTCAGTTTAAGTAGCAGAATCATGTATTATCTGTCATTGATATTACAGCAAACGATAAGTGTCTTTTGATGATAAAATTAAGTATAATTAATGACATTATCAATTGCATATTTTACAAAATAGATTTGTTAATGTTTGTTCATATTTGCAAATAGATTAACTCGCTTTTATGTTTATATAGACTGTATGAAGGCGTATGACAACTCTATACATTCGAAGCTCCGAGACAGTCTTATACGGAAAGGTATAAAGGAGGATAGTAATGTACTTGCAGTTTTTCAATCAATATATAATCACTTGATTGAGATAATGTATTGAAAGGGGGCTTAACTGAGTTTTTCCAGTGTGAAAGGTGTAACAAGCAAGGCCGCGTTAGTTCGATAATGATATTGTTTCTTTTAAAATGACTTGATATATAACATGATATTAAAGTGCGAAAATGGTATATTTATAACAAAAGTCATAACCGACATATGTGTGTTGATGTTTGCTGATGATGTGTTAACTGTGGCCGAAACTGTTGATGAAAATACAAATAAACGTAAGAGACTTTTGTTATGAAACTGACATGAGGCTGAACTTATAAATATCTAAAATCGTTATTAAGGCCTCCACGGTTACACGTTTAAACGGATTTGTTTCGATTTTCAGTCGAAAACGTTTACGATAATTTTTACCGTTTAATCGAAATGACCATATTGTCCTACAAAATATCTTAATCATTGTCTATAATCATTAATTCTATCAGTTGTAATTGGTTTATTCCAAAGTAAAATACGGAAAATAGATATTTACAACCCTCCACACAGCATTACCGTGCATTAAGCGTGACATAATACATTGGTAAAGTTGATTTTTCTTTGATCTTGCAAAAGAACGAAATGAGGATACAATGCAGAAAATGTGTGTGGACTCAGGTACGTATATTAACATACGTACCTGGTGGACTCAATCGTGATGAGCCCTGAACAATTAATTATTTGTAAATAAAAAGTAAGTGATCATTTGGAGACTTGAATACATGGCGTAGTATAGTACAAATAAGTACCACCGTTTAAACGGTATCGTTTCGGTTCTTAGCAATCGTGTCAACGTTTACAAAAAATTGTAAACTTGGGAGCCTTAATCGTTATATTCCAAAAAGGGTGACCACTAAACATTGTGTGAATTGGACATATAAAGGAAAGAGGCTTGATGTAGCCTCGTTTTACAAATATTTAGAAGCCTTTCTCAGATCTTAATTGTCGTGGTCAAGAACTAAAGAAATTGTGTCCTTTCAAGATATTAAGGCAGCAAATATTGTACTTCGTCATCAAAAATATTATGGATTCTTTGAACACCACGAAACACTCGATTGTTAAACAAATTCTTACTTAATAGAAATATTGGGTCATCAACAATGTTCGAAAAAAGAAGATGTTCGTTATCGGTTCTGTTACAGGATGGCTTGCTTACATCAAAATGTAACTAACTTTCTAGCATTTAGCAGATGTGGTAGAATGACTTTATATATTAGTTATGTGTCTAAATATATTAAATAATGGCAAAAACTTTACCAACTAACAAATAGTTGAGACAATGCAATATTATGCGTTGACGCCGTGACAATTCCGGTCGCATAACTTGGGTTACCCATTTACTGTAAATCACTTTATATTCGTGTGATCTTTATTTCGCGAAAACCCAGTCTCACATTATTTTGCGGATTCATGAATTTTCGACGGCAGGGTCAGAAATTTAAATTCGCAAAATTATGTATCTTATTTCCGCAATGTAACAGGGTACGATGTTTCTATTGCATTAATTTCCATACTGTTCCGAAGTTATTCATAGAAAAGATACTTTCAATGTCACTCCATTTAGTGACAGTTTTTGATTTCATGTACCAACATAACTGATTAATTGTGGAAAGTTTTTGTTATCCTTTGTCTTATTTGGTTATTGTTCGTTTAAAGAATATTTGATAAAACGTTTCTTGTTTTTTAAAAAGGTGTTATATACTTTTTTATAATACTTGAACTACATTGGGAAAATTGCACGTTGATCGCTGGTTTCACGTTAATCTATTATTATTTAAACTATTTTTGTAAAGTGCATAAAGTATAGGGCAAATTTTAGCTTTTTTGTGTTGGTTTTATTCTGAGAAAAAAAGTAATTGGGAAAAATGTGTCAAAAAACCTTTATACATGTTATATCTTTACAATTTTGGACATAAAATATTGCACAAACGAATTATTTTGAATACATTATTAAACTTTAGACTATTTTGTTACTAAATATAATTGTTGTATAATGTATTAAATGGTATAAAATTTATGCGACATAATGAATACGCGACGCAATCAATTCGAAACCTAAAACAGCGCGAATAATACCGGATTTACAAACTATTTCGTGTTTTTCTAAAATTCATTTGGCTTTGTGTGGATTTCTTGGAGAACCTAATATTTTTAACCAATTTACGTCTAGCTCAAGAATCAAAACTAGGAGTTAATAACTCATCTCCTAAGACATTACGTATAAACTGAACTAAAGTGCGATAAATTCTAAACGATATGTGTCTATATCGCTAAATTATAAATAAAATCACACACTGTTAAATTTTGCTTCTCTTGCCTCTCCCTTAGGATAGAAAATGGACGTCATGTGAAAATAGATTGAGATTTAGATTCTGCCAGATTTGTCATTAAAGAAATGTTTACGCAGTTGAATTCTTTTAATAGGCCTAATGTATAATGAACTGAGAGAGAGACATTTTGATACCGAATGAACACCTAGAGTAATCAGCGAACATTTAATTTATAACAAGTATGTCGGACAATAGAAATGATGGTATCTATTCACTGAGAATTTATTCATTGCACTCAAAATTAGAGAGCCTCAGTTATAAGGCATGATATAAAAAATTAAAAGGACCTCTGTAAAATATATATTCTATTGTTATACATTTTCTCTTATAATTCATTTTCTTTCAGCATTGTCATAATATACATGTATACTACTATATAAATACACTACAATGTCAAATAGTTGATCATTTATTTTACGTATTTTTGGCCGGCGGCCTTTCATTTTAAATAAAACGATATTCTTTTTTACAATATTGTTTAAAAATGTTTACATTTAAAAATGTTAACATTTTTATTCAAATTATTTTTTGTTTGTTTTATTTTTCAAAGATATATGTATTGTCATTGATCTCGTTATCAATAAAGTGTTATTGGGCAGTTGATAAAGCAATTTGCATAATAAAATGTACCATTATGACACGTGAGATAAAGGAAAGACAAACATTTATTAATTTTATTACAAAACTTCATCATGCTCTCCCTCTGAGGGATACGGTCATTGTTGTTTTACGTGACTACTAGATAAAGAAGAAAAATATATAGTCACAGTATAGTCACATCATCAATTCTAGTATTAAAATCTTCAGCGGTTATTTATTTCAATTTTGAAATTCTCTTTGCCGTTGGATTAAGCATGCCTGTCTTTCAAAAAGTGTTAAAATAATAAAGATACGGTTAGGATATTTTAGCCTTTTAAATGATTAATTTATCTAGAAGAATTTATTGCAACAAAAATGGATCTTTATTGAGTAGCAAATAAATAGACATAAATATACAGAAGGTCGGGTCATGTTGACCCTATATCACACATCAGAAATCTCTTGCAGAAGACATTTATTTGATCATGTACCAGATGTGAGGCCACATTATGAATTAACAAACTCAAATGTAAATGTGGTCAAAATTTGAAATGTAACACAAGACTACTACGTTCTCAAAATGGTACTTAAGATATAAAATTTTATGGTCATATGCTTGAATCTGCAAAATTAATATGATTTAAATTTGAGTGCGTTCAATGACTATTAGAATGCAAACGTATATTGAACATTTGAAATTTGGAGCTTTTATCTATGGCACAGATAATTTTCGTAACAATATATATCATCAGTATTGCATAGTTATTCAATGTCTTAAGCGCATAAAACATTAATTAAGTATAATCTCAAATTGCACCAAATGAATCAATAATTTGTCACACAAATCGTTCTACTGCATCTACAGCTATTATTAGTGCAACTGCTACTACTGTTGCTGCTAGTGCTACTTTTTCTAAACAAATGCAATGATACGTATACTGCAATTGAATATGTTTTTACTACATTTACTTCTACTTCTGCTACTTACTTCAATGTTTTTCAGCTTCGGTGTCAGTTCTTGAGAGTTTTCCTTATGACGACTTGAAACCACATGCCCCATTCGGTTATCGGAAACACAAGTTGTTTGTAAGGAAATTATGGAAATATTCAATTTTAACTGTCTTTCCTTCCTTAGAGTATCAAGATCTATATGTCACAAATTTTAGATCTAAAAGAGATAAAACAAGATAATTACAAACAAAAAGAAGATTTAAGATAAAAACAAACTTATTGTTAACATATAATAGTATATCCGGTACTTCCGATATTATTTTTTTAAAGAAATGTGTTTGTTTATTGTATTATAAGGGAATGGCACATGTTCAAAATCAATGTAGCACAGTTCAAACCATACTGACATTATAAAATAGCAGTATAATATTTTGTTCCGGAATATTTTCTTCTGTTTGCATGAAATATTCGTCTGTGTTAAAAAACAGAGACTACTTATAATCTGATGTCAAGCCCCTACCTAAACAAGACATACACATATATTTTGAAATTCTCAGCACTGTCAATTTTAAAATTCTAAGATTTTGTATTGGGACACTTGTACGATAACGCTTGCAAAACATTGTAGTTCTTTTCGTATTTCTTTATTTTTTACTTCGCACAACTCTGTCTAAATGCTGTAACATTTTTGTAATAGATGTCCCGAAAAATTTCGGGGGAGCATATAGTCGTCGGGTTGTCGGTCCGTCCGTACGTCCCGAATTCGTGTCCGGCCTATAACTTTGTAATTTGAAATCGGATTTTAAAACTATTTCACAGAAATGATCACCATATTGAGACGACGAGTCACACAACATTTGGGTCGCTACCTTGAAGGTCAAGGTCAGAGCATGACCTTGCAGCAAAATCGTGTCCGGCCAATAACTTTGTTATTTGAAGTCGGATTTTAAAACTATTTCACAGAAATGATCATCATTTTGAGACAATGTGTCGCGCACAACATTTGGGTCGCTACCTTGAAGGTCAAGGTAACAGCATGACCTTGCAGCAAAATTGTGTCCGGCCCATACCTTCGTTATTCGAAGTCGGATTTTAAAACTCTTTCACAGAAATGATCACCATATAGAGACGATGTGTCGCGCGCAACATTTGGGTCGCTACCTTGAAGGTCAAGGTCACTGCATGACCTTGTAGCAAAATCGTATCCAGCCCATAACTTTGTTATTTGAAGAAGGATTTGAAAACTATTTAAAAAGAATGAAATTACCAAAATTTTAAAATAAAAAGTTTTCGGGGCGCAAAAATTTTTTGGGTTGTTGTTTACACTTTTGAAACAAATTTTCTGTGAAAACTTTGACACTAAAAGAGGTATAAAAAAACCCTGTGTCCAAACCCATTTGGGAAGGGGGATTTTTTTAATTTTTTTTTCCAAAACCCGGTTTTTTGTTTTATTTAAAATTTGGTATAGATACACTTATGCAAAGTTAGTTTTGTTCATTGTGTTCAGACTTTTTCGTTTCATGTCGGGACTTTGTGGGACAGCCAACGTATGAAAGAGAAATGGAAGTATATTGCAATAAAAAAATCTCTGGATATTTAATATGAATTTAGGTAAATAACAGTTTTGTTATCTCTATTCATACTTCTTAATATACTGTAAATCCTAGGTTCATTAAAAATTCAGAGATTTTTTTTATTTTTATGTTTCATTGATCATATAATGTATGGAAAAAAATGTTGACTTAAAATTAAATAACGATTGTCCAAGTAAATACACGTGTTTGAACTGATTAAATATTAGTTCGAAGGTAGATTAAATATTGAAAGTATCGGGAAAAGATATTTTTTTTGCCAGAGAAACGAAATGTGTTGTGTTTTCGGTCACGGGCACGGGAAAATCGGGGGGCTTTTAACAATGGGAAAACATCTTAAAAAATGACTATTGGAGAAGGGATTAATTTTTAAAATTTTTTCATTTATGACATACACTCGAAGGGATTATCACCCGACTTTACATTTTTGCTTGTATAAATAGGTTTTTGTTTAACGGGGTTTTTTCAAAATTTGGGGCTTTTAAATAAAATTTAATTTCAGTCTTACTACTTAGAATTATATTTAAAATGCATTGATAAGTAAATAGAGAAAATAACAAAACAATATGCTACAGCATAATGTACACCCATTCTGTGAAATTTTTCATTTTCCGTTGCATATTTATTTTTTTATTTTTTTATTTTCTCAAGAAACGTTTTTTAAAGTTTTTAAGTAGTAAATAGATTATGTTTAATTTTTAAAGGTCCAAAATTTTAATAAAACCGGGTTTACAAAAAAAACTATTTTATAAGCAAAAAATGTAAAGGGCGGGTAAAATTGGCCCCCGGGGTGTTAAAAGTTTTTCAAAAAGGGTTTTTTTTTGTTTTTGGGTCAAATTTTCAGACTTTTGGGTTAAAAACACTGACGCAGACTTAAAATTTAGTGTGGAGTGCTACCTTATTTGTAATTAATTTATTTACTGTTCTGTACTTATAAGGGAATAACCGCCGAGAATATTGTAGTGTATCAGCAACGGATACTTCACCTGATAAGTACAGAAAAGTTAAGAGTAGGGTGTGGCAGACGTAAAATATTTACTCGTATGAGATAAATAGAAACTTTTGGGTAGAATAAGAAAACAAGTCATAAATTAAATGACACATATTTTATTACCTAAAACATACCTTGGGTTTACATTTGTAAAAAAATTGGTTTTAATGCGTGGGACGATATTTATTTATTAATGCAAATAGATCGATTTAGATGGATTTCACCAATCGATTACAATAGTTCGTAAAATGACCCAAGTGATAAAAAACTTAGTTTGAAAAGATGTTTCCTCTGAGAAGGTCTTGATGGATTTGTCGGACCCCAACCACATAGACCAAGCTGTTGGAAATCATTGTCTTAAAATTTCTTCAAATCTCTCCAACATAAAAGATTATCTTGCCTTTCTCACCGAAATAGTTCGCATCGGCACAGACTTGACCGTGTTAATATTGTAAAATCTTTTTTATAACGATTGTGAGGGGTTCTGTTTTTTCTAAGCGTTTCTCTACAAGAAATTGACGTTTAGCTCAAATTTAACTAACCGTTCAAAAAGACCCTTAGTTGATAAAAATTAACAATAAATCATTTTTTTTTGTTCTCTGATAGTGTTTTATATTGATTAATTTACTACCTTTAAACACCAGACTGCTAACAAAGACAATGCATTAAACTTAAGGTGATAATATTTCAGCATTTGAATCGTATTACTGTCAAATCTGAATGAACAGTCACACCTGAATATCAGCATTAGAAAATAAGAGCGTCCCTTTTGCATGTGGGCGAATCGATCGAGCGCCTAAACTGGTATAATATTTTTTGTTTGTATCTTAGGACATGTTTCAAATACACTTTTAAACTTACTACAAATTTCATAGAGACCAGCAAAATTATGGTATTTTATTTACAAATAATGTATTGATGCATGAACTGGCTTTAAAGCATACGAAAGGTGAATTGATACTGTACTTAAACTTTGAAAATAAAACAAAATCCTTGTTTTACATTTAATTCACATCAGAATAAATGAAGCTGTAATACAACAATTGGATTTTCTTATTAAAAGCGATTATAATGTAACAATGAGTCATATAATATACCCACTGCATAATAACATAGCATTTGGATATCAACAATATATAAGGGTACATTTTAATTTTAATTTATACTTAACATGTATTATTTTTCTTTTTTGAAATTATTTTTACTTTAATAATGAAATTGAAACCTGGATTAATTCATCAATAGATATTTGACCATCAGATTTGTATCCCTACCTAAATAATTAAAACATGGTTCAATTTTTTTTTCAAACTTATTTCGATAAGAACTTCTCTTCATAAGTTGTTATTTCTCAAAAAAATATGATCATTGCGATGAAGTTAGAAGGTTATGCTGATAAACTTCAGAAAAAAATATCAGCTTCCCTCGTTGGAAATTTTTAAACATATTTTTATTTTTTCTTGCTTTAAAACCTTCAGATGTAAACAATTGACCAGTCATGCGATAGTTATAATTCTTTTGCCCCTGTCATTTAATCATGTAAGTCCCTTTTGTACAAACATAAACACATCACACATACTGTGCAATTTCTGTACTTCTCATTTCAGCATGATTTTAAGTTGTTGTTGTTTTTTTCAAAATATGTGTTATCAGGGGATTCCAAAATAACCATAAAAATAGTTTTCTCACCTGTTTTGTACAAGTTATTATATTCCTTGCTTAAAAAAAATGTTAAATAAATATTTGAATCTATTACTTTTGTCTGATAAAGAAAGCGTTAAAATATACATACAAAGTTCAAACATATTTTAGCATATAGACGTCCTAAAAATATTCAAGATTATCTTATGAGAAGTGCTTTACTTGATCGCACATTTTTATCTAGCCAATGTTAAAGAAGTAGATGTTCATATTGTAACAATATAATTGTTGGTTCCCAATTTAATAGCAGCATCACAGGTCGTTCTTTTAATTTACATAATGATGTTAACTGTACTACGCGTAATGTAATTTACCTTATTACATGTAAAGGCTGTAATAAGCAATTCGTAGGTCAAACTTATCAAACTGTATCGTGCAGAAAGAATAAACATAGATTTGATATACGAAATTGTAACGTAAATCTTGTTTCACATGTTGCGATCCATTTCGGATCACCCGAAAATAAGTGTTCATTGTCAGATGTTTCATTTTTACCTATAGAAATTATAGATAACAATATGGACCGGTTATGTAAAGAATATTTTTTGATCCATAAATGAAATACTATGATTCCATATGGACTAAATAATAAAGTATTATATATATAATATAATGTGTTAAATAAATATTAATATGTTTGTCTATTATCTTATTTTTATTAACACTGTATAATAGACATCTGTATCAATATTGATCCATTTTAATTCATGTACCAGCTTTATTTATAACATAAATATTTGTTTTTACATGTTATCATATTTTTGCCGCTAAACGCCATAACGTTTTTCTCGCGTTTTACGCGTGTTCCGTTATTACGTCGCTTCCGGTAATTTTATTATGTTTTGCCTGATGAAGGCATATAGCCGAAACGTTTGCAATAAATAATTACTGAATGTTCGTGTTTGAATGGCTTGTCTGTTTATTTTGCCTATCTTGTCACCTTTTTTGTAAGATTTCTTGGTAATATTATATATTGTAGACTACCTGAATATAAACACTCTCCATGACAAGGAACAAGTAATATTGTAAACTATAAACAAAAGCAGATATAAAATCTAAATCTAAAGCTGATATCGCAAAGTTCATACAGTTCTGAAAGATGTGTACACATAAGGAAAATCAATGGCCCCCCTTGGCGAGGCCTTTTTTGACCCACGTTTTTTTATTTGGACAAACTTGGTAGTCACTCATTAGGAGATGTGTCATGCTAAATATTTAAGATCTAGCTCTTATGGATAATATCTTACCACAAGCTTATTGGGTTTTCACCATTTACCTCATATATACGTTTTGTCACGTTTTTTTCACCCACACCCTTTCAGGTCTCAAATAGTGAAAAACTGCCCTATTTAGGCACCAAACACGTGTATTCATTTGAGAAATATTGTTATAAAAAATGATCACATTTTTAGGCGCCGCCCTTTATCAGGGAATGTGAGAGGGGGGTTGCCCTCTTCTGCTTGAGGATATTTGAGGGTGGGTGATGGATGCCGCCCTAATTAACGCCAAACAAAATTTGGACGTGTGAGAGGCTTAAAATAGCCTCAGATAAAATTGACCTGATGTATCTTGAAGTTTGGGTGAAATTGGTTCAGCGGTTTATGAGGAGATGTCGTTTACAGTAAAAGTTTACGGACGGACAACAGGCGGACACCGGACGAAAAGCGATCTAAAAAGCTCACCATGTCACTTTGTGAGCTTTAACAACAACAAAAATTTTTCTTTTGGCTATTAACACTTGATATCTAAAGACATAACTGTAGTTTGAATAAGCTTTATAGTATTAATTAATGCAATACAAATTATTAAAGTTAACAACTTAGAGATATATTTTTAATGTTATGTGACACGACCAAGCCTCTTTGATGAGATAAAAGCTTTGTCGCATCTTCTGAACTTTTTCAAAAGCACCTGATTAAAATGAAGATTAATGTCTGCAGGTAATTTTTAAAGTTACTTGAATATATGCTCGTTAATACCGAGTCACAGGGAATTTTAAAACAGAGTTAGAATATAATTATGCTCTTTCATTAACAATACAAAATTCGACAAAAATACTTGATTATAATTATAATTTCACGCACAAAAATGTCCATTATGAAAAGAAAGTTTCATTTAACATTTTAGCTGAAAAATGAGTCACTATACTTTATCAAATCAAACAGTTTATAACGACACCAACATGCCAGTAAGGGTTTTTTGTTCATGAAGGAAATACTTCATTGCTGATTTGATGATTAAATTAATCCTTAGACACAATAAAGTTTAAACTTTATGAAACTTTAAAAATTCTTAACAAAAAACGTTAAACTGAGGAAATGATGTTCTTTAAAGAGGGAAAATTAGCATTTTTTATCCTTCACTTTTACAATAATGTTGCCGAGCGTTCGTAATACATTCTTTCAAAAAATTTATGTTTTTCAAATTTCTAGTCTTATTTTATGTATTTAAGCATAAAATAAAAAGACAGTTTGTTTGTTTGCTGTGTAAATTGTTATTTTATTTCATCTCGTGGACTTCAAAACCAGTTTGTAAAAATAACGAGATGTGAAAAGTTTCACCTAACACGTAAACAAACAAATATCTTCTATATATAATCAAAAGTTTAATTTAGATAAAAATAAAAATAACTAAAACAATTTTACAGAAAAAATAAAGACTAAAATAACAATGCATGATAAGTAAAAGATGAAATCGGCAGAGTTGCCACTTTGCTTAAGAGTAAAATGAGACACCAAGACTATTGTATAAAGCTTTTCAGCCAGTGATGGAATTAATAGGGCCAGTTACACAGACGGTCGGTCCCCAATCGGTCATTTAATTTTAGATTTAGTCGCTGTTATGATCGGTTGTCATGCGTGATTTTATTTCTGATTTTCTGTGAAACGGCCATCGGTGACAGAAAGCAAACTCAAACGGGTTTGGATCGGTGATAAAAAAAAAAATGCTGAAATACTTTCGGTTTTTAACGTTTGTAAATCGGAGCTAAATCGGGCGTAACGCTGATTAATCGGTGTTTGATAGCTAGTCATTAGTTGTTAAACATTTTCCGTCAGATATGGCCGGTGATTCATATTTGGTTATCTTTGTCCGATATACGATATCGGTGATTTAAAGCTTGCATATCCCATGATATAGGTTGCTGTCGGTTATTTGTAAAATATTTTCACCGATCGGGAATTTTAAACATGTTTAAAAATCCCAATCGGTAATTTTTCACCGATAAAACTTATATTTTCCCAATAGCAGTTGATAGGTGGAAAACAGGTGACCAATAGGTGATATCGGTGTTAAATACGTTGTCATCGGTTCAAAAAAACTACCGATCAATCACCGATGGCTCTGTGTAACTGGGGTGTTAGTAAATCAGAAAAGTGGTATCTGCAAAACGTACTATATTGAATCATCAAGCCATTTAGTAACATTTGAGGTAGTTCTACTAAAGCAGACGATGTTTACAAATAGGAGGAAATAACAGCAAATTGCGCCTATTATATTTGTAACTAAATACTTTATATTTGTAACATAATAATTGGCCGACAACAAAGACTTTTAGAGCGAAGCAAATACCTTTAATCATCAGTTTTTATAAAAAGAAACTTCAAAGTATTGAACACAAATAACTCATGGTTACCTGATTTTAAAGGATCTCCACTGAGTTTAAAAAGCCTATAAAACACAACATTTTGATTTTCTAACGAACATCAACTAGGACTTTTAAAACAGAAAGATATAACTAAGATTATAACGAAATATGCAAATGTACACAGAAAAAAATGAAAACCGTATTTGTTTGGTATTCCTAGTCCGATTTGATTGAGAAGCGTTTCAACGCTTTTTAATTTTAGTCATTTTTTCACAATTAGAAAAATTATGGAGGAAAAACGGAGTGAGCGAATGATCTGAAATTTTGCTCACAAATTTTTCGTTTATTTTTCACATTTTTTGTTCAGTAGACCTAACCAACTTAAATTTATCGATCAGTCAACAATAAACTATATCTATTAGTATAACTAAGAATAAAATGGACAGCTAATGATATTACACGTCAGGGTAGGACCTGGAAAGAGAATAATACTCAGGATAGTCTGTCTAGCTACCCTGTTGCAACACAAATTTTGCATCGCGAAAACGGGTTTATTACAATACCGTTGTATTTATTCACGACCTCTCCGAGTCGTATCCTGTCTCCAATTGTTGTAACACCTAAATTAATTAAATTTTCTTCGGTTTATTGTTTTGTCTCTTGTATCCCTACTTTATTATTTATATTTTTTGTGTTAAATATCCAAACACGACAGACGACAAAATTGACGCCATTTTCAAATAACGGTGTTAGAACAGTTTTACCCATATCAAACTGTTCAGATTAACAACCAGGTCATCTATAAATAATTGAACATCATCCGTATGTACAAACTCATAGAACCATGTATCAAAAAGGTATCAACATTTGTAGAAATTGCATCACCATGCAACAAAATAACATCACTATTTGTTAAAAGAACATCACCATAAAGCAAAATAGCATCACTATTTTTAGAAAGAACAACACCATGTAGCAAAAAGCATTACTATTTTTAGAAAGAACAACACCATATAGCAAAAAAGCATTAATGATTATAGAAAGATAACACCATATAGCAAAAAAGCATCACTATATTTAGAAAGAACATCACCCTATAGCAAAATAGCATCACTGTTTTAAAAAAGAACAACACCATATAGCAAAAAAGCATCATTATTTATAGAAAGAACACCATCATGTACAAAAAATAAAAGCACCATCTATCAAAATTTCATCACCATTTATCAAAACAACAGGATCATTCATCAAAATTATAGCCTTATTTTAACGACATCACCATCAGGGCTGGGAATCAAAACTGCGTCGTATTCTACAAAATGTAAACAAACGCCGCCATCGTGGAACGAAAAACGTTTGTTTTTGTTTATAACTCTTTTTGTTGGTAATGACTCAAAAGCACGTAAAAGACATAATAACGGAATTGATGGACATTGTTGCTCATTATAAGTAACAAAGGTAGGCATGCAATTTGTGCATACTTCTCTTCAAATAGCAAGAGACCTTTACAAAATTTGTATTTCTTTATTTTTTCAAAAAAAGGTAATTACTGATTGATACAGGGTCCAGGAGAGGTTTCCCTGGAATATTGAATTTTGTATCAAAATTCTGTAAATGAAAAAAAGTAACCACCCCAATTTCAAACTCACGGGAACAAAAATTCTGCTCTCCTTCAAGTTCGCAATCACTTTTGTTTTATACTTGATCCTTACATTTACGCTTTTTTTATTTAACATGTATGTAAATAAAAAGAAATACAATACTGTGAAACTTAACTGAAAAAATAATTGAACAAACATTAATAACGTCTTCATAAAGTCTACAAATCAAAATGAAGAAAAATGTGTTTTTTTTTCATGTACGTTGTGATGCTTAAATATGAATCCGGTCTAATGTTTTTAAGAAAAAATAGCTATCTACAAAAAATGCTTGTTAAGTAATGAATACATAGATATTTACCAATACTAAATTTTAATTTTATATTCCGATTAACAAATAAAAGTAAACGTTATAAGAACTTGTAAAAAGTGACTTAAACTTACATGCGAATAGCCAGTTCAATCCTTTTATGATAAACCTTTTTCATATGACTTACGTTGCGACTAAATATTTGTGTTTGATCATAAGAACACTTAAGATAACGTTCTGTATGCAAAAGGTTTATTGCTTTAAAGAGGATCATGCAAAAGCTATGTAAATATTGCTCATGCCTCGATATCGATTGTTTACCTAGTGATTATCATATTTGTAGCAATATCACGGTGTTACAAATGCATATCAGGCCTCAGACCACAATGTTTTATATATATACAGCAAACTAGGGTCATGCGGCCTTAATTCCCATTATTTCAGGTCAATAAACATCCGTTTGACAGTCTTCAGTTATCGACCAGTCAGTGTAGCAATGGCACGTGAACATTACGTTATTGACGGCATCATATCAAAGAGAAATATTGCTCGATTAGAAAAACAAATACAATGTGGTCATACCACGTGACATTTTGGGTACAGTACAGGCCGATTTTTCACCGATTCATTGATAACTTTAACTGTTACTCAATCGAATTTGATCAGATAAGGTGCGGAGTATCCGTAATAATATCAGCTATCCACGGTAAATCAAAATATAGAAAACCCCTGATTTTTTTGAAAACAGTTTTGTTTTCATACTTTGGGCCGAAGGGAACGATACACACTCATTTATCACAACAAGCGATTTCTAGCAAATCGTCTGTTCTTTTTTACTGTTTCTTAGAAAACTGAATGCTAAATTTTATAGATTGACTATGTCGAAATTATCTAGTAGATGCACTGATGCTTTAGCATATTTTCCTAAAGTTATTTTGAAAAGGTACGGAACACACTAATTTTTTAAAAGTTACAGTACACACACATTTTAAGTCTATTTGAAATAAAGCTGAAAAAATGTATGAAAATATACCTTTACTAATAATGTGAGTGTTTATATCTTATCAATGTTTGGAATTAATTTTGTAAAATGGCACTATTTGTTGCATGAAATGCTAGAATTTAAAAATGAATGTTATGATAAACTGGATAAATATGTTCCTAGACGGTTTAAAATTTTTTATCTTCTCGGGATTTTGTAAAATTACTGAAACAAGTATATTATGTGACTGTTTTCCATCACTTACAAAGCAGATAAAGGATAAATAAAATCAGCTAACATGTTCATAAACATGCAAAATCCCATATACTGACCTTTTTTCAGAATTTTTACAGTTACATAAATCTACGTTTGTCCATAATTTAAAACAATTTCCCCAATGATTTTCGAGTCCAACATGGCCGCGAATGGTTGTAGATTGTATTTTCATTTTTTCATCTGGCGCTCGGTTACTTTTTGTACTTTATCGGTTTCCATGTGGCACAAATCACCCACTGTAAAATTTAGTGCACAAATTTATTCAAGTGCAAGTGACAATCTACTTTATGAAAAGTCTGTTGTCGGGTTGACTCTGGAGACCTAGAGGTTTGGACCGATGTCCCTCCATTACAAAAAGATAAGACAGAAGCTGTCCCTTTCAAACTATGCACATGTTAGAAAAAAATAGAATAACAATTCAGAATATGATTTTTGAGACTTTATTATTATATTGCTTGATCCAAGTCTAATGACATTTACTTCCCTTAAAGGACCAGTACTGACCTACTAGCACAGAGAGTGTGGAATATATATCTATATTGCCATACAACCGTCCGGTGGAATTGCACTATTGACCCTGCTATCAATAGTAATGTACACTTATTTAACCTCAAATCTGGATAGGTCATTATGTAACCTGCCAAATCTCACAAGTTCAGAAGATAAACCACAACACCCTGGCTAAGTCACCCTTTACAACATTCCTTTAACTATATTTAGATACTATTATTAGCCAGCTAACACTGGGTATAAACCTTTAATCTGTATTCTAATCAATACATGTATTATCATTTATAACTAAAAAGCCTCATCCCTTTAATAATAATGTCATGACTGTAACTCTATAAATACAGAAATATTATAAGTCTCATCATATTCATATACTAAGATATACATGTATGTACATAACATTAATAATTCACAGTTTCTTTTAAATAAATATGAAATCCTAACATTAAAGGGAGACACAGGCAAAATTTTCATTTCTTAGTTTTGAAATTTTCATTCATTATTCTGTAAATGTCCTCAAAATGAATACACTAAACAGTCAAAGGAACAAAACTTTTCTCCATATAAGGAATAAAATGGTGTTTTCCTAACTTGACTCGCGTGGGTCAGGTTAGAGCGCTAAAATTTCACAATAGTTGTCACTCTGTACTCTGGAAACGTTAAAAAAACATGTCAAATCAATTACTTAGACTTGTTTCAATCATACAATATCCACAATATTTGTTATTGTAACTTCCAGGGTTTGTTCAAATTGCATGACTTGTTTTTAAACTATTCGGTGATTCTGTACGCGTCAAAATTTCGTTCAACATATATAGATATATTTAAACTTCAAACCCAAAATATATAGAATTTATACAGAAATTCATGTTGGGACTTTAAGAAATGTCATTTTAGGGTGATTTGAGTACAGAAAATCATTTTTATATTTTTGCCATTATTTTGCCTGAGTATCCCTTTAACATTAACAGTGGAATTCAAAATCTAGTAGAAATAAAACTATAATGTATAAACTATATTATAGATACTAATATTAGCCAGCTAACACTGGGTATAAACACCTATAACCTGTAGACTAATCAACACCTGTATTATCATTTACACATTTTAATGCAAGTTTCATCCATCATAACTGAAAGTCTTTAAATACAGAAATATTTTAAGTCACATTTTATCCACATACTAAGATATACATGTATGCACATAACATTAATAATTCTTAGTGCTCGCCAATTTTTTTAAGCCAATCACCGACGAGGATTTTTTAAATTTTCAGGTTTCAAATCTTAATAGAACAGATTTTATATAAACTGGGCGTGAAGTGGGCGGAGCTAAGTTTCGAAGAGCGCTAAAGTGCAATATACGCATGTGCAGAGATCTTGAAGTTTACTCCTCCTACTAATAAATATTTATGCATCATGTTTTTTCCGTACACGCACATGTATATCGTCACTACGGCATATAATTAAAAAAAGAGGTTCATTGAAATGAAAACAGGCAAAATAACAGTAAAAATGTTTTATTACTTACGGAAACAGTAATTATAATTTCCAAATAAAAAGTTCACTTTGTTCCAACAAAGTATGTATGTAATATTTTATTACTTTTATGTAAATATTACAGCCCGTGCCGCTGCAAAACCGAAAGTAGGGTGTTTTTAAGAATTTTACATTTATTTTTGACAATATAATGCCATTTGTCCGAAGATGATATGTATATGAACATATTAAATATGTATGATGCATATTTAATCAAGCCAAAGGTTCATTTCAGCCCGAAAAATATGTCGAGGTGAAAGGAGAGGCAAGACATGTCGATTTTTGTAGCTTATTGTGAAGTTGCAGTACATGAAAATCGGGCACATGACAAATCAGCACATAAATAAAACATTCTAGTGTTCCGTGGTATACATCTTTTCTACGTGTCATACCTCCTTTCCTTATTACAATGAAACTTTACTGCATTGTTATCCATCGCTGGTTTGTTTTTAGCAGAGAATGACCTGTGCATGTTCAAAGAGGGTACCGTTTGAGAATATTTCGCAAAGAGGGTACCGATATGGATATGCACCGTGATATTGTCTGATTTACCTAGACAGAATGCGGGAATTAGCTATGCAAAACACGTTACCCGAAAATGTGTACCGCTACCGTCTTCCAAATATGGTTATACACATTTAGGCTATTGTGTGACGTCACGCAGTGTGTTGGGCGGAAAAAAATGGGCGGAGCACTAAGCCGGTTAGAGTGCATATTGGATGTTCTTCGTAAATAAGAAAGCTACAGTCGCTTCGCAAGCTCCGCTCCTTTTTAGCTTTCTTATTTACGAAGAACACCCAATATGCACTCTAACCTATACCTAGTTTCCATTAAAAATAAATATAACATCCTATTAACATTGTTACTTGGATGGAATTCATAATCTATATCATATAATAAAGATTGAGTTGTGTGAGTGTCTAAACATTAAATGTATTTCACAAATTCTGTCCCTCTTTAAAACGTGCATTAGACTTTACTATATAACTAACTGCATATATATCAAGTGTTTAAAATTGATAACTTCAGGATGTTATCCTTTCTCTGTTTCAATATATGGACATGAGCACCTATATGCATAGCTTTAATTTTCTACCTTTCATTTTTACCAAAGGTTATTTTATTAACAATTTATATACAAACACATAGAAAATAATAATTAGTTTCACATAGTGATAAGAAGATTCCTGTAGCAGAATACCTGTAGGTATGTACTAACTGAACAAACTAGAAAAATCCAGTCTAAGGTATATAAAGCCAGTAAAAAAACCATCTATCAATATTCACTCATCAGGGCCCCTATGCTTTTGATGACCTTACAACTGGTAAATATTATACAACATAAATAGTAAGTAATATCTAAGATAGACAGAAAAGAACAAATAATTTAGTAAACATGAGTTACTTCCCCTTAAAATAGAGAAAACCTGAAACCCAAAAGAACACCCTAAAATGCAAAATAATGAAATGTTGCATTCTCAGTTTTATTAAGCCATGCAAAGTAATGGTAAAGTATTCATAAAATGTTAGATGGCCATGTGACAGCAGAAATTGCAGAAAATCGGATAGCTTTCAAAAAACAACCATTCTGTGCAATAGATAAACGTAATATAGATAAAATCAATAGGATAATCGTTTACAACAGTTCCATTACCAAGCCTAATACTCAGGTGAACGTTGTTCTTGTTGGAAAATTTGAAAATATATAAACGAATGAATGAAAAAGAATACCGCATAAATGTAGACCACAACGATATTCGAAATCCGGATTTTAGTATGCCAATAAAGCTAAGGGACAAGCTGTTAAACTGAGCCTGCAATTTCGTGAAAATAATATCACAATGCACATGTTTTTTACATAAAGTTATTAAATACAAATATAACAACATATTTGTTTACTTTTTTATGAATAAAAACAAACTAATTAACACAACATGACATTAACTGCTAAAATAGCAGCTCCTTCCATAAGCCAAAATAAAAAGCATTCCATAAGCCTTTCAACGGCGTCGCCAATAAATTATGATATTTATAAAAAAAAAAAAAAGCACAGCTAGGCGGAGCATTATATGCCCGAAAGTGTTTTTTTTAGTAAGGATGAAGCATTTGTAAGTATGGAAAATAAATAAAGTAATACCTCCTTCAAAAATCAATCCTCCATTATAGCTGAAGAAACTTCATATATATGCAGTTGCTGTTTCCAAAGCACCACCATCAAGTTGTTATCTTGTAAGTAAAAAAAATGCTACGACGGATGGACAGAAAGACGCCAGGGTATAACATAATACAAAGTTTTTAGGGCATATAATTAATGTACTCAATATAAGTGATCATCCTATGAAGTTTGACAGTTGTCAAACTGTTAACAATAATAAGGCCATTTGATACTGACCTTTGACTTTGTGACCCCAATGCATATATGGATGTTTTATTTAATATAGGCAATCATCCTATGAAGTTTGAACACTGTAAGCCAAATGGAACTTTATTTATGCTCCGGAAAGCACAATTTTCAGTCAATGTGACCCTGCCTGATCTTTGATCTTATGACCCTAAAATCAATAGTGGTCATGTATTGGACATGACTCTTTATCCTATAGAACAGCTGTAAGTTGATTAATACTTGCGTTTCCGCTTTTTTTGCAGTATCTGAACATTATACCTCGAAAAGATTATGAAAACCCATATAAAACTGGATTAAAATACTAAAACTTTGTATATCACATGGTGGTGAGTATTTTGAAGTATAAAGATAATTGTTTTGGCACTGTGTGTTAAGCACAAATGGATAACAAAGGGCTCAGGAGAATGATTTTTATTCCTCTTTAAGGCTAAAATTGGTCGTACATGAATCATTTCCATGTATAGCTTTACACCAATACATTTCGAAAAATGAAAATGCATAAGAAAACCATAGCTATGCATGACTGTAGAAAATATATACCGATGCCGTTTATTTTGCAGATATAAGAATAGAAAAGAGGGAAGTAGAATCTCTAACGAAAGTCCTTAAAGGCAAAATTTAAACATCGCAGGCTATGTTTATTGGAGGCTGTTCACGGAAATTACAGATAAGCACAAGCTACTGCCCATGCATCATACATCAGCTTATAAGCAGTAATCAATACGCAATGGTAAAATTTTCAACTTAGAAACATCCGCAGATGTTTAAAACAGACTTTTATGTGACTATCTACGAGCATCCTGTATATATTATGTTACACATTTCACGAACATATATATAAGACTGATATTGTTACTAAGTATCTCCCTTAACTGTTTCTTCAGATAGCTTCATCATTTGTGACATCATTTGAATGTTTAGTTGATAAAAAGTAAAGATGATGTTACTAAATTAAATGTACGACAAAACAGTAAATAAGTGAATAATACTTACACACATTGCTTCAGTGTCACTGTTTGAGCTATTGTTGGTGTAAATTACTACTTCTTTTATATTGGCATAAGCATTGCACAAAGAGGCAAAATGCCATTGAAGTTTTATGCAATACCTCGGAAGCTCTGTTAAATTCTTGAAATTAATAAAAATTACTTTCCCCCCAAAAACCTCTGCAGATCCTTTTGAAAGCGTTCCTTACGCCAATGTTAGAGATGATGCTTTCTCTATAAAAATTACCCATTTAAAATCTCATCATAAAAAGGCAGTTTAATATTGACAAAAAAAATTGGCAAACAAAATAAGTAGACAAGTACATAGTACATTATAAGTATTTTAATTCAATCAATATACTGAACAACAAATATTCATTGTTTAAATCTTCTCGTGCGTTGAATGCGTATAAAACGTAAAACTTAAATAGTCCATTGAAATTCAGTCTTTTGATGTGGATGTTCCAAAATTCTAAATTTTACCACTTCATGTGCAATGTTGAATTCTGCTTAAGCCGGTGCTAGGGGGCGTGGACGGTAGTTTGCACTTTACAGTTCCGTCCATGAACAGACTCAATCAAACCGAGCCTGCAGCATTTTCAATTTTGCCGTGTTGGGCTTTCTTAAGGGATTCTTATTTCTCTCTATTCTGTACTCTGCAAGAATAATGGTTTATGAAAAGTTTTATTTTAAATTAATGAAGCAAATATTTGAAAAGAATCTTGAGAGTAGATACTTAAATGTGCAATAATTATCTGTTATTTATTTTAACTGCGTTAAATTTATATATTGCTATTTTTTTATGAGCACATACAAGCTGCTTTTTCATTTGCAATTAAAAAAGACAAAAGAGTAAAACGTTACGTTACAACAAATCATTACTGTATGGGTAATGTGGACAGACAGACATTACAAAAGCAATATAGAATGTAGATGTAACGATTACTCGAACACGATTAAACTTAATTCACATACAATAAGAAAGCAATACATCAATTTCAAAGTGCTAGATATAAAGTATAGTTTACACATAACAGGTACACATAATTATCAAGAAGTTAAGAATATATGACAGAATATCGGACCAGAGGCAGAGAAAACAAAAGAAGTACACTGAATTTGTGTTTAAAGTTTTATGTAAATTAGCTTACTTTTTTATCCAAGTGCTACACTGAGATAATACATGCTCACTGGTTGACCTGGTTTGCACAAAAGAACAAGTGGTTATGTTTGTGTGACTGTTTGCGAGCAGTTGACCTAGCAATAAATTGGAAAGCTCTGGCTTAATGTTCCGCTACGAAAAACCGGAAAGGTCCATTGAAAGATACTTCAGTACTAACGATCGAATTAAAAAAAAATAGAGTTGTGCAATATTTTCAATATGTATATACATTTAATTTGTCTCAGCGAGAACCTGTAGGTTATTTTAGTGAGATTTTCCGAGACAGTACCGGTATTTGAATTTGCAAAGGAAGTAAAAATTAGGACTATATCATATTTGCAAATACGCTTAAAATCATTTTTCCATATCAGATTCTTCAAAAATATAACATCCGGTCGATTTTTCATAGCAACGGACCGCGTCGTTAAAAGGTCAATTGAAAATTTACAATCATAACTTAAGGATATCAGCTCTTTCGTTGATATGTGATATTAGCACATGTGATATGCCAGTTGAAGTACTCCAATATCTCATATTTGACTAATCGGTCCCTATAAAGTGTCTGAATTGGTATCGAAAATTAATAGGCTGTCCAGTTGGCTCAATAGGTAGAGCGTTAGACTGTAAATCGGGCGACCCCGGGTTCGATTCCCAGACGGCGCAGGTCACTTTCGTTATGATTGATCATGAAATCCTTTCTATGGTCATTCACACTGTACCTCTACTCTGGCATGTACAGAAGTTTCAGTTCCTTGCGAAAGTGAAGACAACTAGTACTGGTAAACTGCTTGACAGCCTGCCCAGGAACGATGCGGTGGCTAAACCGTGCTGTGGTGAATTCAATGTCGCTTACTATCGTGATCCGGAGTGAAAACTACCAACAACACCACCATCGAAAATGTAGCTTGTGATGGAGATAAAATATATGTTTATTATTTAAACAAAACACACAGGTACTTACAAAACTATTTACACAACACACTAGTAATATAGTAACTTTCTTGTGGGGGAGAGTCAGGTTAAAGTACATATACTTGTGGATAACAAGCGGCCACACTAGACGTGTATGGTTTGTATAAAGTGTCATTTGCTTCATTTTATGCAGACAAATTTCGTAACATGGTCAATTGAATATTGACTTTATCACATACCCGTTCTACGAATAAATGTTTCAGCACAAGTGCGTTAATATATGCTCAAGTTAGGTTTGACCGTAACATAGGCTGAACATTGAAAGCATCGCAGGTACGTTTACATAAGTGTGCGAAAACGAATTTCCAAAGCAAATGCAAAAAGTATTTAGAACACATTGATAGCAATAAAAACATACACAAAAGATGAAAACTTTGCAGATTCGGTTTGATTGAGTCTCAATGGGTTCCAAGCTTTTCTACCTTCAACACTAAAAGTGTTTGAATCAATGATCACAAAGGACCAAAAATATAACAACATTATTACTTTTTATCACATAAACAACAGCGCAGGAGATTAATTAAACAATTTTATATAAACGATAATTCACTTAATAAACCTTCCTTGTCACGACTTTTGAACATTGTTATTTACATGTGTAATCATTATTTTTGCTAATAAAATAGTTAACAATGCCATTTAGAATTAATCAATATTTGGATTTTAACGTAGTTTTAACCTGTATGTTGTAGACACTTTAAAATGTATTACAATATTGAAATTTATATGTTTGAGGCATGTTAAGAATTTTTTC
This sequence comes from Ruditapes philippinarum, assembly GCF_026571515.1. NCBI lineage: Eukaryota > Metazoa > Mollusca > Bivalvia > Venerida > Veneridae > Ruditapes > Ruditapes philippinarum. The sequence continues at coordinate 46,885 of NW_026859823.1, forward strand.
GGTTAATAATGGATTCTTTTTGCTTTTTTCTAAAGGACATCTAAAGGACATGGGGCGTCTGTGGCCAAGTGGGTAAGGTCGTTGATTCTCAAACCACAGTGGGAACGAATCCCGACAGGGACTTTGAATTCTTTCATGTCAGGAAGCTATCCAGCTAGCTTACAGAACGTCGGTGGTTCTACTCAGGTGTCCGAAATCATGCACGGTAAGGCACCTGAGGTCTTCCTCCAAAAGTAAAGCTGGAACATCGCCATTTGACCCATTATGTGTCGGTGTGATGTAAAAACCAATCAAACAAACAAACAATAAAGTTTCCTTTTAAAAGGAAAGGCTTGCTCAGTGTGTCATCATCCCTTCCCTTTAAAATTGTGGTTTTTTTTCTTGTTTCAATTTATTATGACAATTTTTTTTGAATTACGGTATTTGTATATCATAAAGGGTTTATATAGTTTTTTCTCGAAAAAAAAAAGTTTCACTTTTAAAGGGATAGGTAGGGTAAGCCCAAGACTGGACGAGCACCTGTGCCCATTTGTTTGAGCACCAGTGGTTATGCGTAAATAGGGACCAGAAGTCCACTGTTTATAACTGAACGGGAACATGCTGACGATAACAGTTGCAACTTTTTTTGTAAAGATGAATATTTTTTTGTCAAAAACGATTTGAAATCTATTCTCTATTAAAATAATCAATCGTAAAAAATAATAACTAACATTGGCTCTCACGTGGAGATCAATCTATCGTACTGAAGGACATTTCATTTCCACTTTTTTCGCAGAGAGAGTTATTCGTTTTGGCAGTTGCTAATTTCATTTCTATAGCAGCTTTAGAGACTAGTGAATGCACTAAAAGACTTCGTTACGTGGTACCAATTAATAAGCATGTATCAACAATGTTACACCTAAAATATCTATGGACAGATCAGCACATGGTAAGCTTAAGGTTAATGATATGCATCGGCTATTTTATTAGATTACCTCAGCAAGACGTTTAAACTATGTCAGTAGATCTAAATATAACTTGACCTTGCACTAATATTCTGCGTGATTCGGTCACGATATTTTGGTAAACAGGACCACCCTTTGGAGAGGGAATAATACTACAGTAACCATTCTCTATTTTATAACACTAATAAAGACAAAAACCAATTATAAAAGAAACTAACATTTGCGTCTTGAAAAAGAATTTAAACGGAATCAAGTAAAAATAGAAAAACAAACTTGGATTTCCAAAGTAACTAAAATAGCTTAGATTTCCGTAATATTACTTCGTCTGATTCCGCAGTATGACGGAATCGCCCGAATTGTCACAATTGCAATTGGAACAACCTCGGCTATTATAATTAATCCAAAGAGTGACGGAAAGGGCCGAAAAGTTGCGATTGGCACGATTGCAACTGGTTTCCCGTTCAATCATGCACTAACAAATGTAAGCAGGAAACCACCTAACCGGAACAACTTTTCCAAAACAAATTTGGTTTGCAAGCCAAAAATAAGGAAACATCTTTAATTATAGACTTTGTGTGGACAAGAAAGTATTCGATCAAACTTATTTTTATTATAATAATTGACTTCACCAGGAACCTTGGAATTATATTTGATTTTGCTTTGGCTGGAATTTAATCAACTTTTCAACAAATTGGGGGAATATTTTACCAACAGACTTAAAGTGAAATTGACATTCAGCAGAAAATATGATAACACCTGATAATAACCACCGACGTTCCGTAAGCTAGCTGGATAGCTGCCTCATATGAATGAATCTAAAGTCCCTATCGAACCCATAGCGGTAAGGGGCAAATGGTATAAAGTTAATTACCTTTATCACTCGGCCTTGGACGCCCTTTAATATTTATGTAACAAAGTGTAAATCAAAAAAAGAAAGGAGGCTTTATTGTTGTGCGAAGAAGTGATTTTAAGCCCTTTTCTGGTAACCGACTCAAATTTAATAGTGGTGTTAAGGCAAACTTCGAAGTTCGAGTTTTTAGATTGTGCGCGTGTACAAACTGGTTCTGATGTTAAGTGATGTATAGCAGCCGTAAAAGGTTAGTCCTACCTTGATCTCAGTGTTGTCGTCGTGATTATTGATTACAATATTTTAAATGTTAATGAATGAATACCGCTTGTTAGCGCTTGGGATTTTAGCGCTGGTGCACTTTTCATTATCTCTCCGATACATACACAACTGGTGCCCGCAATTGTCCACAATACATTATAGGTTGTTTTTGCTCTCGAGGGAACCCCCTCTCCAAAGTTTTAGACAATATGTCTAAAAATATGGTAGGAAATGTATTTGATACAGTTTGACACTGCTGATTGATCCGCGGGAAGATTTGGAGCAGTTCGTAAAAATGCGTTACAAACGTTAAAAAAATATTTAATCAAAATTTCGTGCTTTAAGATGTAAAAGAACTACTACACATATTCGAACTTTTATTTTCCAACATTTTTGGTTGTTCTGCATTTGTCAGTAATGATTCCGTTTCCGAGATATCACGGGCGACACACCCTACTTAAATTCACAGATACAGTGGCACAGGATTAAAATCATGTTCCAGTTTGCTAAAGAAGTAAATATTTATTCACCTCTGATGGATAATTTGCCTTTTAATGTTAGATATAATACATGTTATGCTAGTTTATATGAATAATAAGGTTGATATTCTCTTTTTATTTCCAGATATGTTATAATTATCAAATTCTGGTGTATATTGATAAATTGATAATACTAAGACAATATAAGTTTACGTAAAGTTTATAAGAAAAGTTTATTCGTTATAGAATTGGAGACAAATATTAGAACTTGTCCCCTATATACAGTGAAACAATCAATACAATTTGTTTTACAGGCAACAATTTTGAGAAACTTGCAAAATAGATAAATACAGAATCCCTAAAGAAAGCTCAACACGGCAAAATTGAAAATGTTGCAGGCTCGGTTTGATTGAGCCTGTTCATGGACGGTACTGGAAAGTGCAAATTACCGTCCACGCCTCCTAGCACCGGCTTAAGCAGAATTCAACATTTAAACGTGAAATAGTAAAATTTTGAATTTAGAAACATCCAAGAGGTTCAGTACTCGGGGCATGTTACAAAACAGCCCACATAAATAAAAATATATAATGTCCACCAAAATAAACTAGAAACCTCGCGAAACTTATTGCATTGACTGAAAGAGGTCTAATAAATGTTGAACTTCAATTTTAAGGAGACATGTAGCTCCTGTTGTTTTTAATTATGATAGTTTATATAAACCGCTTAAATATTTAACTTAAGGGTTTTTATAATCGAGCTTCTTTTTTTAAATTAAAAATAGCAAAAGTAAGGCAAAAATAAATTTACATTCAAAAATTCAAGAATTTATTTACTGTAAAGTAAGGACATAATAGAATTTCCGTGTTATAAAAAAACGCTTTAAATTTTCACAAAGTTCTGCGCAGATCTCAACAGAATTTCCTCAAAGACAGCATTTTTTTTACCTCACTTAAGGAATGCATTGCACGGTATTCCTTTGCAGCGATTTTACGCTTGAGTAGGACCAGGATTTTAAAATATTTTTATTATATCCGTCTGCTTCTGTTATATTTGCAATCATTTAAAAAAAATATTTTAAAATGACGAAAATTATATGATTATAACACTAAGATCTTTTTTCAGAACTTTACTTGTGCGTTGGAAGTGACCTATATTATCACTTTAAAGGAACTTAATATACACCATAGTGTAGAAAATATTTAAGGAGCAGAATGTTTTGAGTTTTTTTAGTTACTTTCGAACCGATTTCTTATTCAGTCAAATTCACAAACACTACTCATTGCAACATTACATGGCGCATCGTTCCACTTTTTCCGCTTTTGACTGGTGACATGTGTACTGCCAAATACGCTTAAACAATTTTCTTTGCCATCAAGATTATTTGGTTCATGTAATAACCAGTTTTCGAAATATTCATCAACTCTGCTCCCATCTTCCCAAATGAAAATATGTTCATTTTGAATTACTGTTGCTCCAATCCATATACTTTCTTTCAACACTGAAACAGAAACATTAACATATTGCTGAATACGAGAAGAATCTATCGGTTTTAACATTTACATAAATATAATGCATTTAACAACGCGTCATTTATAGCGTATAAAATTAACTAATAAATGATTCAACTTATTCTTGTAATCTTATTATGCGATAAAATGTTTAAAAATAAAAAAATACTTACCTCCAAGTTTGTCTATGAATGCATTTTCTTCCTGTGACTTTATGTCTAAAAGATGTCCCCCAAGCTCCGAACAATGATTCTAAAATGGATATTGTATAATTGTAACAAATATTTCCTTCAGTAAATGAAACAATATATTTCAAGATATACTATGCTCAAAGTTGATATTTGAAAATATTGATGATGGTTACACAGTCTTTTTGAAAAATTAATATAGAATACGAATGCTTTAATTTTACGCAAAGAAGATATATTATGCTTTAAATCCTACACACACTATGAATATGTAGTGTCATTAAAAAACAAGCATTTTTTAAAAAAGGACTAGCTTTTTAATAACAACATATTCAGTAAGATTGTTAAAGATTTCAAGAAATTTTCGCAATAAAATTATCTTTATTGGCCCAAAAAGCCGAAAAAATTAACAACTAAGGAATTTTATTTTTAATTAACAATATTTATGTTAATAAGGTCTCCAAGATTTTGACTACTATGTAAAATAATGTTATGGTCATGATCAAATGACCCGTCATAATTTGAATGGTTATATTTCGTTTTGTTTGAATCCGAATCACTACTCCTTTCACCTTAACTTATTCTACAACGCAAATCCATAGTTACCAAATCTATCAAAATATAAATGCAAAATAAATTGAAATCGAAATAATTTCGTCGACAATACATGCGTCGACAATACATGCGTTGTTTTGTTTGATGAGCAGGGATTTCACTCAAAAATAACATCAAAGTTGATATTGAAAAAATAAAATTATACATGTACATTAATTTATTCTACCTTCGCATCAAACCATTTCTTCTTTTCTGTAACTACCAAGTAAGCTGAAATATATAAATTCAAAAAACAGAAACAAATCAGTTAACATTTGATTAAAAAAAGATACAATTAAAAATAAAATTAAAGAAATTTTGCTCTCTGATACTAGTACATAGCATCTCGCCTGCTGATTTTAAGTAATGGATTTAGCTTTGAATTTTGAACAGTCCATACAAAGTTAGGATTTCTATATAAATATACAAAACTTGAGCAACCAACAAATTATATATAGAGACCGGCAAATCTGCAGGGTTGTAAAGACTACTAAGCGTTGGTGATGCATTTCATTGAAGAATTTTTTGCACTAAGAAAAAGGCATTTAGATCATCAATGCATTGAAGTGCAAACACTTTTGTATAGTTGTTAAAAAAATTATTATAAACATGATTAAGATAATGATGTAATCTGATATATGTCTCAGATATAATACCACCACGGGTGCCTTATTATAAAGATCTGTCGCATATTCAACGTTTTCACAACAATTATTTAAGAAATTTTTAGATCCTGCTATCTTTTATAACGGATCTCTATAACAAAAAATGTAACGCTAATTTTTTTTAAACAAAGCATATGGAAAACATAATGTCTCTCCCTCGTATATAAAAGCGCGAGATATGGGTATTCGTTAAAATATATGCCTCTATAAATCATTATCTAAATATGTTATAGCTCATATTATTTTGATATTCATGAATGAAGTATTGAAATAAACTTGTAAACTCTGTATTGATGGGTGGGTTTATTGGTTCGTTCAACATTTTTTTTGTCTAAAAGTTTCCCAACTTTACAAGAGATGTTTAACATCTTTTAATTCATGAAATACATTTACATTTTTTTCATTGCATCATGTCCATCTTTGATATTTGTAATTTTTTTATTTAATGATAAGGTATTAGAATTAGAAAAACAAGTTACATCGACGTCTAAAGAATGTCGTGCCGAGGAGTGCTGGAACGTCGTCGCTTGTTAGATACTTGTCCTTGCAGCCAACACATCGGGAACTTTCCTGATGAAGAAAAACACTAAAACATCCTTTGAAATCAGCACATGTTGCCAAACATTGTGATATACTCATCTTATCTTTGAAATATAATGCATGCTGCTCTGGACAGATAAATCCAGCAAGATCAGATTCTTTTGTGAACTTGATGAATTTACTGTTATTTTCACTGAGTGTGATGACAAGCGACACACAAAACACGACAAAATATAAACAAATACGAAATTGATTTATTTGCATTATTAGTAAATAACTATATCCTTAACTGTTAAAATATCATAACGTGTGGATAAGATGTTTAAAAATTGTTTAATTGTTCAAATGCTAAGTATCCAAGAACCTGGTGAATTTAAAATTAGCTAACTATAGCTCTTTCCTTTATAACTAAACTTTAATCAATAAAATGATGAAGACCGGCTTTTGCAAATTTATCATTAACTATGAGGTAAGCCCATCCCATCATGAATATTTCATTGGAAATAAATCTCATTTCTTGCCTCAAACATTACGTATCACAATATTGTATTTTATTGTAACATGTATGTGCACATATTACAATTACAATAAATATTGTTAAATTCTGTTATGAATTCTTTCTGAATTCCATAACTGTAATTTGCCTGTTAAGAATGATTCTGATATTGGTATTTGCCAATTTTTGAAGCGCGTTTTCAAAAAAAAAACTACACAGGTGTTACAGTATTTAAATGCGGAAAATAAAAAACACAAACATGCAGAATAATTCAGACACGTTACTAACAATCAAGTATCCTAAACTCATTTGAGATTTTTTTTCGGTAGCTGACTACAAAACTGTCACAATCATATCACTAAACTTCAAATAAAGATGAGCTAGAGTCCATTATCGTTCATGTTGTAACATAACCACCATGAAACGAATAGCAACATGCAATAGGATGTAAATTAACAATACCAAAATATACATAAATATAAATATACATAAATATACAAATAAAATATCGTATTGATAAGCGTAGCAATTTAACTTCCCTTTGATGAACTATCTTAACTGTTATGATTTTAATCATTGAAAAGAAAAATCTTATTTAAATAATCATTGAAATGAGCTGCTGTGCTCAATAATTTATATCAGAGAAGAACTTTAGAATTTGACCAATCTTTATTCATTTAAATTATAACATTCTTAGACTAATACTATCTTCAGAATATTTACTTTTGAATTGTATTGCAATGAAAATTTAATTTTGAATAATAGAATATACTATATAAATATTTCATTTGCTCGAAGGACATATCTCATGATGAACTTCCTCGTGCCTATCACAACTCTCGTTTCCGCACTATATCAATCGAATGTTACAAGAGATATTAATTACAGTACGCTATAATAAAGGGATAACTGTTTAACCCATTACTGTATGAGCATTTTGTGCAAATTGGCTGTTTTCATAGAGAAGTCTCCAGTTACAAGTTCAAATTGCTATAAAACTATAAAAACTGCTTTAATACTAATCAAACTTTGCACGAATGTTGACTGGACCATTGTCTTTGATAAAACATGCTCAGTCTTAAATTTCCTGTTACGATGGCAACGAGGGGACATCTCAAAATTGCCAAAAATCACTATTTTGCGTTGATTTTTTTCCATCAAAATTGTTTTCAAAATGCTGAAACTTCTCAATTGATTGAGATAGATTCATAAGCTTGTTAGCGCTGGTGACACGTTACCTTATTATCGACTTGGTGTCGTTTTTAGCCTCTCAGAAGTCCAAAAGACTGCCGCCCACCTCAATCCTGTCAGTATCCTTGAAAATGACGATGAGGATGTCCCACCTTGGACTTATAATTCCCCTGAAATAAATATTAACCTTTCAAATATAAAAAAGACATCAAATTCACATGAACATTTCAAAGAAAAGTTTCTAGCAATTAAGGAAGAACATGAAAATTTTACACATGTTTATCCGGACGGTTCAAAGGAAGGTTGCAAAGTAGGTGCGGCTGTGTATGAAAATGATTTTACATCTAGTATGAGGTTACCAGATAATGCATCAATTTTTACTGCTGAAGCAAAAGTTATAGATTTAGCATTGTCATACATAGAACAGCATACCCATGATAAATTTGTGATATTTTCTGACTCGCTTTCTGTTTTAATATCCATTAAAAATAAAAAATCTGACAATATCATGATAAAGAAACTTCTTTTGCGATTTCATGGTATACTTAAAACAAAATCTGTTAAATTATATTGGATTCCAAGTCATGTAGGTATACGAGGAAATGAAAAAGTAGATGCTTTAGCTAAACAATCTTTAAATTTTCAAAAAAATGACTTATTGTTACCTGCTTGTGATTTTAGAACGGCTATAAATAATTTCGTTTCATCTGAATGGAAAGCAAATTGGGACAATGCCGTCTTTAATAAACTTCATGATATAAACCCATCTCTTGATGTGTCACCATCTCTGTCTTTGTCAAACCGCCATGATCAAACAGTTCTTCTTCGATGCCGAATTGGACACACTAAAGTTACCCATTCTTATCTCCTCACGAATGACAATGCCCCTTTCTGTGTAGGCTGTAATGAAAAGTTTACTGTCAAGCGTTTTCTTCTGGAATGTCATGATTTTTCACAGGCCCGTAACAGATTTTATAATGTAAACTCACTCAAAGAACTCTTTAATTCAGTTCCATCAAAAAACATCATCGATTATTTGAAAGAGATAAACTGGTATTCAAAGATCTGATTGGTTCTTTTTTTATTTTTATTTACAACGTTTTACATAATAGTTTAAGCCTATTTTAGCATTCGGCACGATATGGCCATTTATGTGTTGACGTGCCGTAAGATCCAAACAAACAAACAAACAAAAACCCCAAACGGAAGGGGGCACATCCCCTTTCTGGCAACCCCCTGATGTATTTTCTGTATAGGGTCGGCGCCGAAAAAATGTGGTAATGTGTTTTAACATTTTTTATACAAAAACAAGTATTGGTGACCTAAATAAGGCATTTTTTCACCATTTAAGACAACAAAAGTGGGGAGGGGGATGAAAAAGGCGTTAAAAGGCGTGTATACTCGTATACGGTAATGGATTAAAAGCTTATGTTATAGTTGCATAAAGTACACGTGTAGAGTGAAAACAAAATATTAGAATGTTTTAAAGTACATGTATATGATATGAACCATGTTTTAGCGATAGAAAGCAGGTCAGCGAGCTTATTTTATAGTTATCTGTCTTTGAAGTAAAACTGTTATTTCAAGGATACATTAGATTAAGGTTACCGATACCTATTTTTCTAGAATTTCAAGAATTGGTCAAAAGTAGTTTGTTTATGTTTTTTTATATAAAAATGGCATACTATATGGAATGTACAATAAACTTTTAAAAGGGGAATAAAAGTGGCGGATTGATTCCATGAACTTTTTTTTTATTTTAATGAAAGATCAAATGACAAATATCTACAAATAGAAAGAGTAAAGTATGTTAGGCTTATTTATACGTTATCAACGCTTGAAATAAACAAGCATTCCGAACACGATCTCAGTCAACCAAAACATATTTTCCATTGAAAATATTTTTGTTATTAAAAATATACATTAAAATTTTGAAAATTAACTTTGGCATTAAAGGTGAAAAAGAGGAGCAAACAAAAATATCAGAGCGCCGAACAATGATGAATTTAAGCACCAAATGTTTTTTTTACATAAATAACACCACTTTTTATTACACTTCTATGCAAAATATCTGTACCTTATAAAATTTAATCAATGAGCTACTTGTCTTTTAAACATGTGTTTTCACAAGATAAATCATAATTGGATCCAATCTTATCAACCTTTCATTGTTTACATTATCTCAGTTCAAATAAATCATATCAAATCATTTTTAACTCAACATATTCTATTGTTTCATTTCCAATTCTAAAATCACTATACACAATACATTTAATACTGAAAGAAACAAAGTAACATCAAAATGTCAGAAACATGGTCATGTGAAATAAAGAGGTCACACTACAATGTTATGCTTAATATTAATACCTTAACATGTATTAGATTTGGTTAATGCCCAGTCCTATTGAGGTTGGATAGCTCTGTATTAAAATAATTCAGTAGTGCACTCAAAGAACTACATACTTTTAATACACGTTAAGTAAATCTTATCCTTTACTTAAAATATGGACAAAGTTTTGGTTGTTATTCACACATTAACCGGTGTTAAATTATAATTGTTACCCTTAGGTACAAAAGACCAGCTCGGGATCGAAGGGTAAAAGCCGGGAAACATATGACTCACATGATGTTTTATTGATCTTACAAGTCAAGATATATTTGGAATTCAATACATTTGCAGTTACCATGTTTTCAACACTAATTTTCTATGCTCAATTCTCATGCCAAATAATTATCAAATTTGCTTCAGAATTTGTAAGGATTTGAAATTAGGACAAAAAATCATGCATTGACTTGCTGCAAAATTATCATATGTTTAAGTATTTTTCACTTCTTTTATTCATCACATACCACTAACATTCACAAATACTAGAGGTGTACTAGTCATTCTAAATTATTCTTATATAATATCGTCTTTGGTTTGATTGATTAGATTTGGAAACAGTGCCCTGTATTGACATGCTCGCCAGTATTGAAATTAGTTAACTCAGGTGTGGCTTAAAACCATTTCATGTGCAGACACTTCATGATAACCTGTATTTAACGAATATTTAACTGGTAACTATAAACGTCTGGAAAGCGGAGATCCCTCAAAAGCAATAAAACAACAATATTATATGGAATTGCAGTCTCACGCTTCATTGAAATAAATTTCTATTGACAGTGTATCAATAAATTATGCGTTCTAAAGAACGTAACATTAGTAACCTAAACAAACAAAACACCGATGCATTATAAATTTATCGAAAACGAACCTGTGCATTGTTAAGTATAATGGAAATCGTATAAATCTTTATATAAAAAAGAAATAATACGTGGCTTTATTCATTGATCGCCCTGTCTCAATGTTTTATTTTCCAGTCTACCATTGAATACTCCGGGACAATGCTGTCACAGAAGAATGACTGTCTTGATATAAATATTCTGTAATAAAAACTAGAACCAGCGCCTGACTAATTTTGAAATATTCTCAGTTGTAAACTAGCATGTTATTGTTAGGTATTTTTATCTTTTTCCGTCTCAAATTTAAACAACAAACTCTGATTAGTAATTACATCAAAAATAAATACGCTAAGATACAGTATAAACCACAAAAATTCAACCAACAATATCAACTTCACAAATCTAATCAGCATCAGAAAACAACTAAAACACACAAAATTTACAAAAATCTTCAATACAAAACATCAACTATGATAATCTTGACAAGACAAAATCACTCAATACAACTCAACCAATATCAACCGAATATCTCAGATATCTCTCAACAACAAAGTAGAATGCAAAAACCAAAACAACTAATTACAACTATTGAACACTGATCAATTAAGATCACAACAATTAAATTCAACCAGCTAAAACAAATCAACAAAACTCCCTTCAAACAATAATAATATGCCTTTTTTTACCAATTCAATACTGCTTAAGCCGGTGCTAGGGCACGTGGACGGTAGTTTGTACTTGCAACTACCGTCAATGAACAGACTCAATCAAACCAAGCCAACATCATTTTCAATTTTGCCGTGTTGGGCCTTCTTTAGAGATTCTTATTTCTCTCTATTCCATAAACTGAGGTCAATTTCTCCCAAAACTCCCATATTTGCTAGCTTACAAATTTTACAATTGCATGTAGATAAAATTTATACGCACAGCAACAGGTTTAAAAATAAACTGTTCATTGAAATATGATACACTTCAGTGTACCCCTGAAGGAAGACATTAAGTCAATATGAAAAAATAACTACAGAGAAACTGTACGATTATTCTGACAAATTCTGACCAATCAAATTTCTAGAATATAAGACTATAGTACTAATGAAATGTTCTAGGTTCCCTGTTGTGTTTTATCTTCCCTTTAACTTTATTCTATTTAAATGTGCAAACATTGCTTTGTGTTACATGTATACATAACACTGAAAACATTTAACACATTTGTTCCAAAGGGAACATGGAAATATGCATAAATCATTGCAACAAATAACACAAAATCAATACATTCTAGCTCACCAGAACCGAAGATTCAGGGTGAGCTATTAGTATCAAAGAGGGATGCACCAGCGTCCGTCGTCTGTCGTCCGTCGTCATGCGTCAACAATGATCTTCTTCTCTGAAACTTCTGGGCAGATTTACCTCAAATTTGGTCTGTAGCATTCTTGTGACAATCACTCCTAAATTTGCTCAATACATGTCAATTGGCCCCTTTTAGGGGTCAACGGAGCTAAAAATATTCTACTACAGAACCAATTGATCGCCAAACTTTGTCTGTATCATTTTTGGGTAGTTTTTGATCAAGTTTGCTCATATTTATTTGATTGGCCCCTTTTAGGGGTCTCTAGAGCTAAAAATAGAAAACCTTAAGACATCGTTTTCTAATTGATGGATGATCACCAAACCTTGTCTGTAGCATTCTTCGGTAGTCTTTGATCAAGTTTGCTCCTACCAGTTTGATTCGCCCCTTTTAGGGGCCGCTAAAGCTAATAAAAGAAATACCTTAAACGTGTGCTTCTACAGATATAATTGATGAATGATCCCTAAATTTTGTCTGTAGCATTCTTAGGTAGTCTTTTATCAAGTTTGCTCATATTAATTTGATTGGCCTCTTTTATTGGCTGCTTAAGCTAAAAAGAGAAATACATTTAATTGTATCTGTCTACAGAACTAATTGATTGATGATCACCAAATTTTGTCTGTAGTATTCATAGGTAGTCTTTTATCAATTTTGCTCATATTAACTTGATTGAGCCCCTTAAGGGCTAAAAAAATAAAAACGTTTGAACATCATTTCCTACTAAAATAATTGATGGATGATCACAAAACTTTTTTCTGTAGCACTCTTAGGTAGTCTTTTATCAATTTTGCTCATATTAATTTGTGGTCACTAAGGCTAATACAGAAATAACTTTAAGCGTCTTTTTCTACAGAACTAATTGATGGATGATCATTCAATGTTGTATGTAGCATTGTAATGTAGTATTTCATCGATTTTGCTCATATCAATTTGATTGGCCCCCATTAGGGCCGATAAATCTAAAAATAGAAAAACCTTTTAACAGCATCTTCTACCGAAATAATTGATGGATGATCACCAAACTTTGTAGGACTCCTAGGTAGTATTTTATCAATTTTGCTCAAATTAAATTGATTGGCCCCTTCTTTAGCTTAAATGCTTCGGGCCATGGCCTTTCTTAAAATTATAGTTAGAGATATTCTATGCTCAAATTTAATGTGTTAGAAAATATTGACAATGGAAACACAGTCTCTTTATAGTATTAGATAAACATGTTTCTTTACTTCACACAAAGTAGATGCGTTATGTTTTAAAGTCTTCACACTATAAGTGGTCATAGTATGAAAAGGTAGTGTCATTAAAAAACTTTCTTTTTTTGTTTTTTATATAAAAAACAAACAAAACAATTTAATTTGGCCTATAATAGGATATGCAGCTTCCCATACATAGTTAATGCATTATTTTATCAAAATTAGACATATTAGTAAGAATTTCATAGATTTCAATAAATTTCAATGATAGTAATAGTTTACTAAACGATGAACATAGAATATCTTTATAATGTAAGGGAAACAACACATGTTGGAATGAAAAAATCTATTTCTGGTTCTGCTAGGTAACGATAAAAGAATGTGTAAATATCTTTCAGCTCTAGAATTGGAACACCATATTGCATCATTGTAGGGTTAATTGTAGGTCAATCCCAAAGGAAGTAAAGTTAGGCCTAAAGAAAAATGATATTGTTTCCTGTACCTTACTACCAAAGAATTTATATGCTCAATTTGTTTATTGAACTTTGTTAAAAATTGTTGTAATGTTTAAATTGAATTTTTTTTGTTGAACTGGATTCAAGATTGGCAAAAGCACATTTTAATAAATTTGAGGACAGACTGTTGAACGGTTTCATGTGCATAATTGAATTTTGGCATCAGTTGAGCTATTTTTGAAAATTTTGAAATACTTTCACCTACTTTTTTGTTTCTTTGATGTAAAGGCTTGAAATTTGGGACCAGGCATGTAATTACTGATGCGAATTGTACCAAAATATCAACTGACTTCTTTTGATATTATTTGATATTGTTTGACCTAGTTTCTCGATTTTTTTTGTCTTTTATGTACAGACTAGAAATTTGAACAAGGAGTGTAATTTGTGTAATGTTTGATGTTAAATTAAATTTTGATATCAGCTGACATTTGAATATCATCTCAAGCTGAAATAATTGATGAATGATCACCAAACTTTGTCTGTAGCATTCTTAGGTAGTTTTGTATCAAGTTTGCTCAAATTAATTTGAGTGCCCCTTTTAGGGGCCGTTTCAACTTAAATGCTTCGATATTATAAGATCTTAGGTATTATTGACACCATTTGACTTACTTTCTTGTTTTAACATTAAAATTTGGACCAGAGGTGTAAATTCTAATTCCAATTCCGACTCGATTTTTTTATCAACTGATCTACTTTTGATATTTTTATATCACTTAGCCTACTGTACCAAGGTGCAATTTCTGATGTTAAATCAAAGTTCAATAATATCTGATCTACTTTTGATATAATTTTTGATATCAATTTACCTACTTCCTTGTTTTTTTTGACTGACATACCTTTACATACTTGACAAAAAATCAATTTCTTAACATTAGAGCGAAACAAAATCTGAAAAGAAAGTGATCCTTTGGAAGCATTTGTCACAACAAAATTACATGAAAATTACAGACTCGGGTTGATTAAATCTGTACATGGAGGTTGCACTTACAAGACATACAGTTAAACAAACTCGGAAGGACATCAACGGCCAGATTTTAATTACAACTGTGGAGTTTCGGTACATGTTAAACTGTGACAAAACCTGTCTTTCCCAAACACATTAGCTCAAATGTTCATAGCCAGTCGTAATTTTGATTTATCAATACTGAGCGACAAAATGTCTTTGTTTAAATCTGATGATATCAGTTCGTTGTTCAATGATTGTAACATGTTAAACTTTGATATTCAACGCAAATTCAGTCTTCGGTATTCTGCAAGAATAATGGATTATATACAGTTTAATCTGAAATTAATGCAATGAATTGTCAGATGAGACAAGAATAGACTTATCGGGCCCTTGAATGGGTATCAAAAGTGTAGCTTGTGATAGAGATGTGAATATATGTTTCATGTTTAAACAAAAGACTCATATACGTACTTCAACAACTGTTTTCACAACACACCAGTAATCAATATTTTCATTTTTTTATATGAGAGTGGGTCAGGTTTAAGTAAATAAACTTGTAGATAATAATACTTATAATCATGATAATAATAAATTTAAAAAATAATAAAAAGTAAATACATGAAATAAAAATATAATTATACAAGATCTAGTCGTTATAGAAGTGTATGGCTTGATATAATTGTCATTTGCTTCATTTTCTGCAGACAAATGTCGTGAAATGTTCAACTCGATCACCTTAAATTTATCGATTCTGTCACATACCTGTACTACAAATTTACGTTTTAGTACAAGTGCATTGATGTATAATAAAATTAGTTTTGACTTTAAACTGTTCTTATAATTTTTATTTATTTATCTTTTGTGTGTTTGTGTGATTTTCTTTAACAAAAATATACATTGAATAATTATAGATATCGTACTCGACAGAGGCTTGCAAAATGTAATTCAATCAACCAAGTCAATAAATCCAGTAGTTATTCAATATTCTCTGTAAAATATTCAAATGATCGGAATCATATTTGTTAAAATATATATAAATTATTGATATAAACCTGTCTGTATTTGAATTCTTCACAAAGTCTGACATTCGATTTCTTTTGTTCTGAAAATTGTATGCATCGTAAATATGTTTATCTAAACGTGCGATCAGGAGTTTTCAAAGCAAATGAATAATGCATAAAAAGCATGCATTGACAGCAACAGAAACAAACATTTAAAGATGAAAATTTTACAAAGCTAGTTTGAATTAGTCTATTTATTGAAATGAACGAACAATTACACATTATTACACACACTCATACACAATTACACTGGGTTCCAAATATTTCAATCGCGTAGGAATCAATTATCACAGAGGACACCTGCGTACGAAGAATCATAACAATATAACAACACTAATACTTTTTATCACATTAACCAATGCGCAGGAGTTTAATAAAACGATAAAACACAAGACGTATAACAATTTTACATGACCCCATTTGCGTTATATACAAACAATATAATTGATATGTAATAAATAAAATGTTTTATTGGAGTAGACAAAATATAAAATTAATCGTTGAATTAAACATTAGGACTGTATTCATCTCTTTCAATAGTTTTTCACGTGACCGAGATTAAGGACGAAATTTGGAGATTAACATCAACACAACTTCCTTTTTTTTAATTGGTTGCGTACACAGATGGTAGTATCAGTGTTTGGACACCCAATCCACACTACCCCTTGACCCCTACCAAACCGATGAAAAAAATCAAAACTTTTAGACTTACAATAAGATACCAAATACAAAAACTAATTTGACTTTTCCAATCAATTGCGTAATACAAAGCAGTTATCACACTCCGACAAGTCAAACAAATACTGTATAACAGAAAAAAAAATCAATAAAATTGTTTGGCAAATGAGCATATAGGAGACATTTTCTACCTTTCCATGACTATAATTTTGATAGTGGATTTTTTATTATAATTATATACATGTATATATATTTTATCGGTGGTTTTGTATTTGATATCTTATGGTATGCCTTAAAGTGTTGAATTATTTATTTTCAGGGTTGTAGCATGGGTCAAGGGACAGGGTGGTGGTCTGTCCAAACACTGATTCTACCGCATATGGTTGCGTATACACAACCATGGATCTCTGCGAGTGTTTTTTTTTCGGATACGTTTTTTTTCAGATACGTCTTATTTGACATATATTTTTTCAAGCAACTCAAAATGAAAAATACGAGAAGTTACACAGAAGTCAGATAGAAATATTGTATTCTGTTTTGTGTTGCTTATATTACTTGCCTTATTATCTACAAATATCTATTCAGTATCACTTTATCGGTTAACTGTAACATAAGTTCAGATTGACTTGAAAATCAGTATGTTAATATCATGTTTTTGTTTATTTAAATCTTAGACATTCTATTTGTATGTGCAAAAGTAAAACAACAAACGGTTTTTTCTAATAGTGCACCATATGCTTTTCAGTGTTTTTATTTCTATATAGTAATATAAAAGAACCATATCACAATTAAGCAATCAAAGACGAAAAATTTGATTTTTAAATTAAATGACGAACATGGCATACATTGTATAACAACACATGTTACAACTTGTATTCACATGATGTGTTCACAAAAAATAATGTTAATCAAATACAAATGATTATAAAAAACATTTACGACGTCATTTTAGTACATTGGTATAAGATTTCGACAATTTCATATATATTTGTTTCTCTTGACTGATGATTTTTTAAAGCGTCAATCAGCTTTTCTAAACGTTATTATGTTTTCATTTTAGATAAATAGTTTCATATAATTTTCAAATTGTGGAAAATAAATCTAGCCGATTTCTACATGTCTAAACAATTTAAGAAAATACTCAATGCC
Organism: Ruditapes philippinarum; assembly: GCF_026571515.1. NCBI lineage: Eukaryota > Metazoa > Mollusca > Bivalvia > Venerida > Veneridae > Ruditapes > Ruditapes philippinarum. The sequence goes on from NW_026859823.1 coordinate 64,704, forward strand.
TCTCATCAAGCGGTCTGATCTCTATATTTGCATAAGTAAAGCGGAAGATTCGTTCGCCGATCATTTATTCTTAGAAACGAACGTCACTGGCGCGTTTTAAATAGCTCTCGGGAAGCTGTGTGGTAATATGCACTATTCCAAGATAAAATTACAGAAATAATTAGTTTAAAACAACACATAATATTTTTTCCAACATAAAGTAAAAGCTGCACGCCAAAATGAAAAAATATTTTGCTTGTGTAATTTGTTACCTTAATGCTATTATTTGTTTCTTAACAATGAGCAATAGGAAACAATATTTTTAATGATTATATAAAAGATATTTTAGAGTTTCCTCTTTTCTGGAAAAAAACAACACTTTCTAATAGCAAAGGTTTAGTTCAGATATATATCCACAACAGTTACTCATAAACCACACGGTAAATTTTATTTGAATTCTGCATACAGGGGACCTTTAAGACATATAAATGTCCTATGTTGTCAATTCCACAAGTCCTTATAGTGTCCATTACAAATGGTCTACCTTATGTAATTTTAGCACTACAACTTAGTAGGAAAATTTAGAAATACATGTATGTCCATATGAATTTATCTTATTTTTAAAAGTATTTTTATTTCGTATGATCTACCAATATACATTTTAGAAATTTAGGCAAACTTTGAAAACAGTCCCTAATTGTGTTAAATTTTAGGGATTTTGAATAAGACGTTATATAGAGAAATGGTGAAATTAGTGTATAAAAAGGGTGGGTAGGGTAATGTTTTATACATAAGAAAAACATTTTGTTTAGAAACAATCATTTTGCTCGTGCGATTTGTTACCTTAATGTTATTATTTGTTTCTTAACAATGAGCAATAGGAAAATATTTTTCATAATGATAATGTTATAGATTATTTAGTGTTTGCTCATCATTAAAAAAGACATTCTGATAGCAAAGTTTTAGTTCAGATATATACGGTAATATTTATTTTATTTTGCATACAGGTGACTTGAAGACATATAACTGTCCTATGTTGTCAATTTTACAGTTCATTGTAGTGTCCATTACGCATTGTCTACCTTAGCAATTTTAGAACTACAACTTAAGAGGAAAATTAAGAAATATGTCAAAAAAATTAGAAAAATAGAAAATACTCTTCCTTAAAAAAAAATACTTTTACTTATTTCACATGTTTCACAATACTCTCTTATAATTATTAATGAAAGTAACATTTAATAACAATTCTAAAGAAAATCAAACCTTTGTAATGTACAACCCAATTTGATTCCGTTGCTAGTGGGGCGGTTGATACCCACGGGTCTGGATATAAAACATTGTACGATTTTGTCTCAGAATAATGATTAACGTGGCATACGCTACGATCGCAAAATACTATACTCTCTATGTTTTGTATTTTTATAAAGGTAGAGAAGCATTAGTAAACCTCCAGATTTTCGAATAAGTTATCAAATATTTGTTCCAAACAGCTAAGGCTGTTGTTACTTACATTAATAAAATGATACAAGATTTTGTAAAAATTTCGTTCGATTTTAAATTCATGACAGTCAATGAAGAACTCTACAAAAATTTGTATCTTATTAGCTTTCAGATTATCTCAGATAAAATCAATAAAATCTATCATAATATCACACTGGCCATAGCTTTCATAGAAGCGGTGGATCCAATCGCAGCGGCGGTGGAGAATTCGTCGCAGAAGCGGTAGACGTAACACACTTTTCAAGTGAGTACAACCCCGTACTTACTTTGACATCTAAGAAACGTGTTTATTTGATGTTTAAAACGATATTAATTACACATGTATTATAATTATGTATAAGCTCGTACAAATAGATTTTCGACAGACCCGCTTCCATTTACTTCCAATGGAATTTCCTTTAGCCGTTATAATCATAGAATAATCCACGATCAATCTTGGAATTAAAAAGACCGTAAGTTCAAGGTTCAACAATGTTTTTGTCATACAGACATATAAAAGAGATACACGTTAAGATAAACAGAACATGCTTCTTGTAAACGAAACACAATCTCAGTGTTATATATCACTGTCTTATATATGCTATTTTATATAAATTTTATTTTTATTAATTAGTTATTTCAGAAAAAGTTTGCTCTACTTTTTTTGTAAAGACCTGCGCGTTATATAACTTAAGGTTTTCTTGTTTTTTCTTAAATTGTGACATTATTCTTAGAAAATGGTTTCAAATATGGTATATTTGAAAAAGTATGAAATGAAATGAAATTGAAAAAAATGTAACAGAAATATTTTATGGAATTAAGTCTTTCTTTGAAAATGTAAACAAATATAGTGAAGAACATATTTTTTCAGAACTATATTTATGTTATCTGTCCCTGAAATAACCCAAAATAAGGAAAAAAAATAAATTCACGTACAGAAAATGAGATCGGTGACACCTAAGTGTTTTTCGCTAGAAATGTTTATGTTATCATATTCTAGCATAATGCCAAATTAAAAGAATATAATTATATAGAACCACCCTAATTTTGCGTATAAGTGTTTATAATACTGCACGTTTGTTACGTCACTTTTCATTGGATAATTATAGTAAAGTTTATTTACCATGTATGTTTATTTACATGGCTGCAGTCAAAATAAGCTCTTTTTTTCTTAAAAAAAAGCTTGATGTATTAAGAATTAGTTATCGATAAATCCGACAGGTTAAATGGTCCTATATAAACGGTTGTTTGCAATATAGCCATTGAAATTCTTTATAATGCTTGTACATGTATGCAAAAATCAGAAAATAAAGTGACAAATTAACCAAAAATCGTCATATCTAAATAAACGTCTCGAATGAAAAGTTACGATACAAACATGCAGTATTATAAAGTTTATATATACGACTGCTGCTTATTTAATCAGAAATTGTATTTATATATTATATTTCCAAACGACCGTTTATATACGGCCATATTGTATATAGCCTGTCAAAATCTTTATAACTATGATGAGTCTCTCAAAAACGCGTTTTGTGTTAACTTTGTGTTTGTATAACTCATATTCCGTAATGCAAAAATATATGCACGGCCTGCCATGCCAGAAATCGGCATTGGTATAAATGTGTAACACGTGAATTGAATTTCCTTTCGGTGGTGCATCAAGGTCAAATATTATCACTCCCAGTTTCCGCCCGGGTCCTCTATGGTCCGGGTTGTCAAATGCATGATCCTTAATATCAACTTGGAAATACAAATATACTACTCAACATTTGCTAGGAATACTTTTTGTTCAATGCATTACTTTTGTATATTTGTAATTAATGTGAAAATTGATGAAAATGAATTAAATATAACTAGTTAGAAATTGATTCGTATGAAAATAAGTGTTTCTTGACGTGTGCCTGTTGCGGAAAGAGTGTGCTGGACGAAAATCAACATTTTGGAGATGACATAGTGGAAGAAATCTTGCAAATCTGGAAATGGTTGACGTAGGGTGTTTAATATCGAGTATGATGTCCGCGGGCATCACCGCCGCATGCTGCTGATGAGCCTGCGACCTTGTGATGTGGAATCTAGGCCCATTACTGTATGATTGCATGTCTTAGCTCCTGAACTGTTGTTGGTTGGACGTGGCGTGAAGGAATGGCTTTCTGCAGCATATCCCAAGTGTGCTCAATTGGATTTAAATCCGGGGACCTCGCGAGCAAATCCATGCGGACTAAAGTTGCCTCCTCAAGATATCGGTTTGTGCTGAGAGCTCTGTGTCCACTAGCGTTGTCATCAATAAGAATGAAATCAGGGCCGACTGTGCCAGCTTACGTGCGTAACATGGATGTCTAAGATTTCATTGACATACCTTACTGCCGTCAGTGTACCGTTTTCAATGATGAGTAGGTCCCTTTCCCCTAAGCGCTTATTCCCGCCCACACCATGACTGAACACCCGCCAAACGGTCGTGCTCTGCAACGCATGCTGGAGCTAAGCGTTCAGTTGGACTTCTCCAAACCCTAGCCCGTCTGTCCGCGAAGTCAACGCAAAACCTTGACTCATCAGTGAAGAGGCCGGGGTCCAATCATTAACTAACCACATGACATGAATCTGCGCCCATTGCAAAAGCTCTTGAATATGGCGTTGTGTCAAAGGAATATGAATTGCTGACCTCCGTGACCTCAGCCCAGCATCATACAACCTGGTTCTTACAGTTTGTGTGATAACCAACACACCAGTTGCGTTCTGGAAGTCGTTACGTAAGGTCGTTGCGTTTGAGGACCGTTCGCGCTTAGCCTGAAGAACAATAAATAATTCCTGGGCTTGAGTCTTTGAACGTGTCGACATCCGGCGTGGCCCTGCGAGACATTTCCAGTCATTTGGAATCGGTTCCACATCCTGCAAACAACGCTCTTGGATACCCCAAGGACATGGGCAACGTGCCTTTGTGAACGGCCACCCTCTATCATTCTAATATCCCTTTTCATCTCATCTTGATTTAGACGACGTCTAACCTGTCGATTTGCCATATTTTGTTAATTTCTAACACATTTTTATAATATAACGAGATAAGTCTTTCTGCTTGTACACATTTGATTAAAAGAACATGGCCATAAAACACCAAATATCCATGGGTATGCTTTTCCATGTGCTTATCATGCAAGGTGTACATGACAAATCGACAACTGAAGTACACGATTATGAGGTCACTGTACATGTGTATCGTTAGCGGTAATATGACTTTAAATGATAATAATAGGACTGATATAAACAATGTCAAAAAGGTGATCATAAGCAAATTTTGAGTAGTATATATATCATATATATAATGAAAAAGGTCACTGTATATGTTCTTTCTTTATTGTGCATTTCAACAAGAATGGTGTATTTACACACACAAATACTTGATACTTAGTAATAACCCATTCTAAATTGTTGATCGAGGATTATTCTAGGATAATTACTACCAAAGGAATTGGCAATTGAAGAAAATGAAAGAGGAACTCGGATATCTATTTCTACGAGCGTGTATACAATAATATTGGTTTAAACATCAAATAAACATGTTTCTCAGATGTCAAAGTAAGAAAAGGGTTGTACTTAATTGAAAAATGCTTTACGTCAAGTTAAACCCTCAAAATATACATAAATGGTAATCGGTCCAAACGCGCTGCGTTGCAATATAATCCAACGTCGTTCTGCGTTGAAAACATTTTTTGTCAACCATTGATCAGTACCTGTCCTTTGGTTCCATGGCAGACTCAGTTATTCAGAAGGCTTACGCCAGGTTAAAGTTCCTTTTCCTTTAGAAAGATTTCCTTACACAGCATACTATCTATCTGTCTGTCTGTCTTTCTGTATGCATGCCTGCCTCCCTCCCTTCCTACCTACCCACCAACTGACCCACCTACCTACCCACCCACCGACCCACATACCTATTCACCCACCCACCCACTCACCTTTCTACCCACCTACCTACCCACCCACCTACCTACCTAGCTACACACCCACCCACCTACCTACCCACCTACCTACCTACCTACCTGGTCCACTCTCATTTATGAATTTGTAATTAATGAATCGAGCATACAGCGCAACCTCTCATGGCCAAACCGCTTGGGTAACACATATTTTGTTTGTTGCTGAGATGTTGCTTTGAACAGAATGAAGATTTTGTGAAGTTCAATTCAAGATTTGAGCATGTACAAACTGGTATAGATGATAAATGTTGTGTAGCAGCCGTAAACTGTTGATCCTACCTTGATCTCATTGTTGTCACCTTTATCAATTCATTAAATGTTTAGGATTAAGTCCCGCTTAAAATTGATTGGGACTAGAGGGCTTTCATTATCTTGCATGTACATACACAATTAAAAGGAACCTACAATTTTCCACTATCCCGATTTTTGGAAAATGCGTCTACAAATATGGTAGGTGATGTTTTTGATACAGTTTGACACTGTAACAAGATAAAAGGAACTGCTGATTGTTCCACGGAAATATTTGGAACAGTTCGTACACATGCGTTAGAAAAGTTTAAAAAATGATTCAATTAAAACTTCGCGCTTTAGGATGAAAAATAATAAACGAAAAAAATATTCAAATAATTATTTCCCAACCTTCTTTGGTGGTTCAGCATTTGTCAGTAATGTTTCCGTTTCCGAGAGATCAAGGTGACACACACTACTTAAATTCACAGATACAGTGGCACAAGATCATGTGACCACTTCTTTAACGAATGTCTTAACGTTTTCGGTTGATATGTATTTTAATATATTTGTTGGTTCAATACTTTCACACTCGTCAGAAGTTTTGGCTTAAATAAGTATACAGACATTGAACGTTTCCACATGAGAAATGGTAAAACGATCTTAAAGGCCTTTTATGTCCGAGAAATGCTTTCATTTTTTTTTTCTCAAAATCTGTTTATTTTTTGTATTATTTCACAATTTCCAATAAGTAACTCATTGACCTATTACGGAACCATCTCCTTCTTCTGTTGCTTTTTTGGCAATTAGTATATTTTAGGTGATTTAGTATTTTGTATTGAAGTCAATGTACTACTTTGTTCACAGTTTTGTACTTTTTATGACATATTATTTTACATTTAGCTGTATTTTCTTCACGTAGCAACCACCTTACATGCTCTACAACCATTATATAAACGGTATAAAATCATATTCCAGCTTTCTAAAGAAGTAAATATATTTATTCACTTCTGATCAATATTTTTGCCGTATAATGTTAGATTTAATAGAATCTACATGTTATGCTAGATTATGTGAATAATAAGGTTGATATGCTCTTTTTATTTCCAGATATGTTATAATTATTAAATTCTGGTGTATATTGATAAATTGATAATACTAAGACAATATAAGTTTACGTAAAGTTTATAAAAAAAGTTTATTCGTTATAGAATTGGAGACAATTATTAGAACATGCCCTCTTTATACAGTGATACAATCAATACAATTTGTTTTACAAACAAACATTTTGAGAAACTTGCAAACAACAAGGAGTTCAGTATTTGGGGCACGATTGCAAAACAATCAAAAAATAAAAATAAATAAAAAAAATATTGTCCATCACAATAACTAGAAACCTCGCGAAACTTATTGCATTGACTGAAAGAGGTCTAATATTTGTTGAACTTTAATTTTAAGAAGACATGTAGCTCCTATTGTTTTTAATTATGATAGTTTATAAAAACCGCTAAAATATTTAACTTAAGGGTTTTTATAATCGAGCTTCTTTTTTCTTTATTGAAAATAACAAAAGTAAAGCAAAATAAATTTACATTTAATAATTGTGACAAAAAAAATTTATTTAGAAATAAAAGATATAATAGATTTTCCGTGTCATAACGCTTTAAATTTTTGCAAAGTTCTGCGCAGATCTTAGCAGAATATTCTCAAAGGCAGCATTTTTATTTACCTCACTCAAGATATGCATTGCACGGCATTTCTTTTGCAGCCATTTTACGCTTGCCTAGGACCCTGTTTTTAAAATGTTTTGGCTGATTATATCCGCCTGCTTCTATTATATTTGCAGTCTCTAGATGTCTGTTTAAATGACGTAAGTTTATGATTATAACACGTAAGATTTTTTTATAGACTTTACGTTGGTAGTGACCAGTATTACCACTTTAAAGGAAACGAATATACAACATAGTGTAGAATGTTTTCAGTTTTTTAGTTCCTTTAGAACCGATTTCTTATTCAGTCAAATTTACAAACGCTACTCAATGCAACATGACATGGCGCATCGTTCCACTTTTTACTGCTGAAACTTATACTGCCAAGTACTTTTATACAATTCTCGTTGCCAAATTGATCATTTGGCTCATTTGTTGCCCAGTTTTTGAAATAATCGTCAACTCTGCTCCCATCCTCCCAAATAAAAATACGTGTATTTTTAATGACTGTTGCTCCAATCCATATACTTCTTTCAAACGCTGTAACAGAAACATTAACATATTGCTGAATAGAAGAAGAATATATCGGTTTTAATATTAACATAAATATAATGCATTTAACAACACGTCGTTAATAGCGTATAAAATTAACTAATAAATGATTTAGCTTATTCTTTTAATCTTATTATGCGATAAAATTTTTAAAAATAAAAAAAACTTACCTCCAAGTTTGTCTATGAACGCATTTTCTTCCTGTGATTTTATATCTTAAAGATGTCCCCAAGCTCCAAACAATGATTCTGAAATGGATATTGTATATTTGGAACAAATATTTCTTTCAGTAAATGAAATAATATATTTCAAAATATAATATGCTCAAAGTTGATATTTGAAAATATTGATGATTGTTACACAGTCTTTTTGAAAAATTAATATAGAATATGAATGCTTTAATTTTACGCAAAGAAGCTTTATTATGCTTTAAATCCTACACACACTATGAATATGTAGTGTCATAAAAAACAAGCACTTTTTAAAAAGGTCTTGCTTTTTAAATAAAACATATTCAGTTAGATTGTTAAAGATTTCAATAAATTTTTGCTATAAAAATATCTTTATTGGTCCAAAAAGCCGAAAAATAACAACTAAAGAAGGTCTGTTTTTGTGTTTTATTTTTAATTAACAATATTTATGTTAATAATGTCCCCAACATCTTGGCTACTATGTAAAATAATGTTATGGTCATGATCAAATGACCCATCATAATTTGAATGGTTATATTTCGTTTTCTTTGAATCCGAATCACTACTCCTTTCACCTTAAATTTTCCTACAACGCAAAGCAATAGTTACCAAATCTATCAAAATATAAATGCAACATAAATTTAACTCGAAACAATTACAATTACTCATATTATACGTTGATAATATATGCGTTGTTTTGTTTGATGAGCAGGGATTTCACTCAAAAATAACATGAAAGTTGATATGGAACACAATAAAATTATGCATATACATTAATTTTAAATCGAATTTAATATTGACCATGTAACAATCTTATACATGTACACTTTTATATATTTTACCTTTGCTTCAAACCATGTCTTCTTTTCTGTAACTACCAAGTAAGCTAAAATATATAAATTCACGAAAAGAAACAAATCAGTTAACATGTAATTGAAATAAGATACAATTTAAAATTAAAGAATGTTGCTCTCTGATCTCGCCTGCTGATTTTAAGTAATGGATTTAGCTTTGAATTTTGAACTGTCCATACAAACTAAGGATTTCCATATAAACAACCTAAACTTGAGCTACCAACAAATTATATACAAAGACCGGCAAATTTACAGGGATGTAAAGACTGGTAAGCGTTGGTGGTGAATTTCGTAATAATATTATGTTACAGTGTGAAGAAATTTTCGCACTAATAGATCATCAATTCATTGAAAAAGTTTAAATATGAAATGTAAACAGATACAAAACATTATGATAGGTACAAACACTTTTGAAAATTGGTTAAAGAAATTATTATAAAAAATGATAAAGATAATGATGTAATCTGATATATGTCTAAGATATAATACCACCACGTGTGCCTTATTATAAAGATCTGTCGCATTTTTAACGTTTTCACAACAATTATTTAAGAAATTTTTAGATCCTGCTATCTGAGTTTATAACGGATCTCTATAACAAAAAATGTAACGGTAATTTATTTTGTTTGAAACAAAGCATATGGAAAACATAATGTCTCTCCGTCGTATGTAAAAGCGCGAGATATGGGAATCGTTAAAAAAATATGCCTCTATGAATTATCATCTAAATATGTTATAGCTCATATTATTATGTTATTCATGAATGAAGTTTACAAAAGATGTTAAATATCTTTAAATTTATAAAAGACATTTAAATTAATTTAAATTTCGTACTTTCCATCTTTGATTTTTGTAGTTTTTTTAATGATAAAGTATTAGAATAAGAATAAAATGTTACATCGACGTCTAAAGAAGGTTGTGCCGATGAGTGCTGGAGCGTCGTCTCTGGTTAAATACTTGTCTTTGCACCCAATACATCGGGAACTTTCCTGATGACGGAAAACACTAAAACATCCTTCAGAAGCAGCACATGTTACCAAACATTGTGATCTTTTCATCTTTCTTTGAAATATAACGCATGCTCCTCTGGACAGGTAAATCCGCCAAGATCAATTTCTGTTGTGAAAATCACGAATTTACTGTTGTTTTAACTGATTGTGACGACAAACGAAACACATGACACGAAGATATATAAACAAATACGAACTTGATTTTTTTTCTGCATTATTAGTTAAAAAACCATGTTTCTTAACTATCAAAATATTTCAGTGTGTGAAAATGATAAATAATTTTCAACTTTTCTTTTTAAGTGCGTAATATCGAAGAACCCAGTGAATTGAGAAGTGGCTAACTATAGCTTCTACATTTATAATTAAACAATAATCAATAAAATGCTGAAAACTGGTTATTGCTAATTTATGAGGTAAGCCAATTCCATTTTTCTGCGGAATTTAATCACATTTTTGCCGTAACTATTAGGTATCACAATATGGTATCTTATTGTAACATGTGTGTGTATATATTATTATCACAATAAATAAGTTAAATTCTGTTATGAATTCTTTCTGAATTTTACAACTGTAATTTGCCTGTTAAGATATTGGTAATTGCCACGTTTTGTAGCGTGTTTTCAACAAAACATAACTACACAGGTTTTACAGTACTTAAATGCGAAAAATCGAAAACACGAAGATACAGAAAAGTTCAGATATGTTATTAACAATCTAAATCAAGTATCCTTAACTCATATGAGATTCTATCGGTGGCTGACTGCAACACTGTCACTTTATTTTAAATGTCGTAACATAACCACTATGAAACGAATAAGAACGTGCAAAAGGATATAAATAAACAATAACAAAAGACATATATATATATAAATATCCAAATCAAATATCGTATTCATAACCATAGCTATTTAACTTGCCTTTGCTAAGCTTTATTAACGGTTATTATTTTAATCATTAAAATGAAAAACCGTATTTAAATACTCATTGTAATGAGCTACTGTGCTCAATAATTTATATTAAAAATTCACATTTGAGTTGTATTGCAATTAAACTAACATTTTGAATAAAAGAATAAACTATATAAAATATATCATTTGCTTGAAAGACACATCTGATGATGAACCTCCTCGTGTTTGCGTTCGTTCGACCGCCACAACTCTCGTGTACGCACTATACCAATTGAATGTTATGAAGGATATTCTTTACAGCACTTGATAGTAAAAGAATAACTGTTCAAAGGCTTATGTTATAGTTGCATACAGTACACATGTAGAGTAAAAAATGAATATTATAATTTATTAAAGTATTTGATATGAAAAATATTTTAAACTAAAAATAAAGGAGACCAGTGAGCTGATTTTTACATGCCCTTGAATCAAAAATGTTATTTCAAGGATAGATTCACCTAAATTGTGAATATTTTAAACTGCGTGTATACTCCGGCTTCATTGCATTTTGCTGCTTAGTTGGCAGACTTAACATTGCAAATAGAAAAGAAAAACATGATATTGTTTTATTGCAAAAGAGACTTTGATGTTATCTATGTCTCTGATTGCACATCAGTTGCTTTTTTATATATATTTAAGTAAATGTATAATACACGCTATAACTTCATTAAATATTCATATATTCAACAGAATAATTATTTCAATTGCATGTGTTTGATTGCATTAATAGAGAAGAAAGAGTGTGCGAACTCTGTCAAGAAGACCAATGTATTGAAACGGAATATCACTTTGTTCTTGTTTGCAATTCATATAGCTCTCTAAGAAAGCTGTATATTCCTAGAAAATATTGGGTTTCAACATCAATTAACAAGTTTAACATACTCATGAATACTGACTCAGAATCGCTGTTGTTAAATTCAGCTAAATTCATATTTTATGGTCTACAATATAGATCTGAACAAATTGGTTAAATTAATTTCTACCAATATTTATATGACATCTAAGTATATGAAAATTTTACTTTTAAATGTAATGAAGTTAAACTCACATAACACATACTAAAATTGATACAAATCAAAGTGTCGGTTTCTTCAATTGAAGAAAGATTTATGCTTTATTTATACATTGTTAGCAAACGTGTGCAAATTGTTAATGCAATATGATTAAATTCTACATTAAGTCTATTATTGTTGATTCCATATTTTTAAATGTATACATTTGAGTTTGCGATAAACTACGTTTTAGCATGTTTTGCCTTACATTTTGTTTCGGGTAAGGTTAAACTGTTATTCCAGACATACTTTATAGAAAGAATTTTCTCTATTAAAATAGCAGTGAATTTTGATGATATACATGTACCTGGACGCAGTGGCCTCAAATACCGCTTTGTATAACAAAATCGACTATGGTCCAAGGCCTTTAAGAACACATGTTTTGTCTTGTGCTATATATAACTGCTAAAAAACACTGAGTTCATGATAAATTCACAAACTACAAAAACAAATCTTATGCTGAAAATTAATTTTGTTAAGACAATAATTATTCACTTAGATAGTTCAGAGACGATTATAAGAACACAAAAATGTCCTAAAAACCTACAATCGATCCTACGTAGATCGCTCCTTTTGAGCCATTCTAATAGTTTGATTTTCTTGTTTCGTCTTTAGTATTACACGGTCAGTGATTTTTGCAATATCTCTCACATGGGAGAAAATATATTAAATAATGTAAATAATCAAGTAATGCCACTCAGATGCTTGCACAATGCAGAAGTCGGGCGAATAAATCTAAAACGCATTTCTAGCAGATGTTACGTTAATACAGTACACGCAGTCAACATTTATGGGCATTAATTCTATGAAAGGAGGGTTATCTTAAATAAGTTTCTTGCAGGTTGCCTTGAAACGAAAAGCAGATGTGATTGCAAGACAATAGTCTTGCGGCCGCTCCAAAGAATGTAACTCTTTGATGACATCATTGCTCCAATCATCGCAAATAAAGAGCGTGCAAAAATGAAAACTTTTATCTACCGTCACGATGAATTGTGAGAGTTTAATCTTTATTTTCATAAGACCTGAAAATCAACATACATTATCTGCAGAGATAGATATTTTTGTTGACAATTTTATGTAAAAAGATGCTTTGGATTAAACGATTTGAAGATATTTCAATCTAATTTCTTTTAAAAGGATGGCAACATATAAATTTACTTTAATGTCAACCCCACAAAAGGAATGTAACGGTTCGCAAGTTAAATAACACGCCATCACGGTTTGTTGCTATTAGATTCGCACTGTTTTCTCGTCTCACGCAGTTTCGCGTAAACATCACTTCTTTTTCTTTCTTCACTTCAATTACTTAAAAGATCCTGTATGTTTTGTAATTATGGTTGTATACTACACGCGTGAAACTATATATGTATATAATTATGCTAATATAACAATTTTCAATCATCGAAGAATATGTAAAATATGTACTGCAAATATTTGTACATATTAAATGTAATCATTAAATTATATGCATTCATTTCTTATTGGAAAATTTGACTTAGAATTTATAGAAAACAAATTTCTAATTACCTCCCTTTATTTTCATGAAATATCAAATTCGGTAATATCTTTATAAATAATGCTTTTTTGAACTTACAATATTGATAAATCTTAATTTGAGCATTATATTTTTATATAAAACCATAAAAAATGTGTAACAGGATCTTTAATCTTCAGTCGTTATTAAACTATGAGTGTCTGTAAAATATCTGAAATATCTGACAACAACACTGAACGCCTAACAATCACTTGACGATGAAAATATAACAACATTGATTGCATTTACGGGGATACATTTTACAGCCGTCACACGGCACAAACAACACGGATTAATTTACGAAGGACATTGAAATTAGTATTGTATTTCCGATATTTCAAGTAGTATTAGAATTAGAATAACAAGTTACATCGACGTCTAAAGAAAGTCGTACCGATGCGCACTGGAGCGTCGTCTCATGTTAAGTACTTAAGTACTTGTCTTTGCAGCCAACACATGAGAACTTTCCTGATCCTTTGAAATCAGCAGATGTTGCCAAACATTGTCAGATGAACTCATGTTATCTTTGAAATATGACGCATGCTCTTCTGGACGGCTAAATCCACCAAGATTAGTTTCGTTTGTGAAAATGATGAATTTACTGTAATTTTCACTGATTGTGGGTACAACGACACACATAACACGGACAAATATAAACAAACAAACAGACTCAATCAAACCGATTCTGCAATTTTCATGTTATTTTGTTGTTATTAATACTCCCGAGGGATCACTTTGTTTTCAGAGTTTTATAGATTTATGGGAAATATGTATCTAATCCAACAAAATATTAACATGTATGAAACAGGTACTATCAATGCATCCATCACACTCTTGTTGCAACAACATAAATTTGTAACTACTGTGACCACATAAACATGATCGTTTATTACTGCAACGAAAGAAACATAGTTTTTACACAACCGTGACCAGAGTTAAATGATTGTTACACTTCTGTCACCATATAAACATGATTGCAACATAGTTATCACCCCATGATTTTAGCACTACTTTAACCGCATGAACATGATTGTTACACTGCTGTTACCACAGAACATGATGAAAACACTACTGTAACCACAGAAAACTTTATTCACATGAACATTATTGTTATACTGCTGAAACCACATCAAATGATGAAATCACTACTCTAGTAAATTTATATGGTACAAATTCTTATAAACCCGAATTTTTAATGAAATATTCAGCTTAATTTACAGGATAGGGAATGATTCATATATATTATGTGGTAATTACAATGAAGTGTTAGACCCATTAAAAGACTACTTTAAATACAAAAATATTAATAATAGTAGAGCTAGAAATACGGGTTTGATTAATATTTGTCAGTGAGATATTGTTGACCCGTTTAGAGAATTTTGTCCAACTTTAAGACGATTTACATGGCGTAAACACATCCCTCGTCAGCAAGCAAGACTAGATTTCTTCTTAATAACTTCAACTTTGTTCCACTTTGTAGAACATTTTTCCATAACTACAAGCTACCAATCGGACCATTCCATCGAAATATTAAACTTAAAATTTGATGACTTTAAACATGGTAATAGCCTGTGAAAACACAATAATTCATTATCAAAAGACATTAACTATTAAAATACTATAAACGAAAAAAAAAGACGAAATAAAAATACAATATGCATTATCAGTTTATAATGTTCTTATGAAACTCCAGATAATGAAATAGAGTTTAAAATGATCAACTGTTTTTAGAAACTCTGTCAATGGAACTGCAAGGGGAATCTATATCCTATAGTAGTTATGTAAAGAATGAAAATAATTTAAACACAGAAATATGAAAGAAATAAATGATTTAGAAGGCGATTTAACTAAAGATAAAATAACGCACCTTCGGGACCTTCAAACAGAGCTTCATAACTTGAATGGTTCGCAATTGCAGGTAAAAGCCTTCACAGTACTGTTGCAGCTTAGAGGAAAAAAATACACTTCTAAAACTATTTATAAAATTCAAAAGGATGACGGAACAATTGTTTAAGAACAAACAACCATTCTCTAAGAATAAGAAAAATAATATCAAAACCTCTATATGGCGGAAATACAAAATGAAAACGACGATTCTTTTGATAATTTATTTCAAACATAGAAGCACCTGTATTAAGTCCAACAGAGTCTAATGTTTTAGAAAATCATATAAACTATTATGAAGTAACTTTTGTTTTACATAACATGAAAAATAATATAAGGCCAGGATCTTCTGGTTTCAGCGCAGATTTTTACTAAGTTTTTTTTGGGGAAAAAGGAGATTTTGTAGTTAGAGTTATTAATAACGCATATGAATCAGGCAAACTTTCCGTAACTCAAAAACAGGGAATAATTTCATGTATTCCTAAAGACAAAAAGCAAAATTATTTTTTTAAATTTGAGATTCATAACTCTTTTAAATACAGTTCATAAAATTGCTTCTGGAGTCATGGCAAATAGAAAAGAAAATTTGAACAAATAAATAAACAATGATGAAACCGGAATTATTAAGGGTAGATATATTGGAGAAAGTTCGAGACTTATATACTGCATTATGCATTATACGGAAGAAAAAGATATCCCTTTTCTTCTTCTTTTAATTGATTTTGAAAAAGCTTTTAATTCTTTGTCTTGGTCATTTGTTCAACAAAAACGTTGTCTTATTTTAATTTTGGAATTTCTATTAAACGATGGTTTAATATTTTGTATAAAGACGCACAGTCTGCTGTAAGTCAATGTGTTTCCCTGTCAAATTTTGTAACGATAGGTAGAGGCTGTAGACAGGGAGATCCGCTTTCTTGTTACATCTTTATTTTGTGCTGAAATTCTTTCTCTTAAGATAATAAATAATAACGAATTTAAAGGTATAAGGATAAATAATCTAGAACATAAATTGACTCAATTTGCGGATGATGAAACTTTAATACTGGACAAGTCAAGCAATTTCTTAATCAGGCATTCGATATGTTATCAAAAAAAACTCATGTATCGGAACTTTGATTAAACAAAAGTAATTTGGATAGGAAAAATAAATACTCATCAAATAGTATCTTAACTCGATGGAAATTATCACGGAAACAACATTATTTTAAAATGCTGGGCATTACTTTTGATGTAAATTTAAAACAAATGATAAATATAAATTATGAAGATAAATTAGTTAAGATACAAAATTAAATAAATTATTGGAAAAGGAGAATTATAAATCCAATCCGGGAAATCGCAGTTACCAAAACGCTTAAAATTTCAACTTTAAACCATCTTTTTATAGCCCCACCGTCACCACATCAGGACATAATAAATAAACTTAATAATATGTTTTATGATTTTATATGGTAAGCAAATGTAAGACTGGTCATAAAGTTCTATGCAGATCTAAACAGACATTTCTCATTTTATATTTTATTCGGCCCTGCTCAAGGAATTGAGTGCACAACTATAGTGTTACACCATTTATTCGCAGCTATTTTACGGTTGCGTTGAATCTTGCTTGTAAATATTGTGGGGGATTGAATCCATCTGCATCTATTTTAAGTTGCAGTAAATGTGTTTTTCAATGACAATAATGCTAGGATAATAACACATATGATTATTTAAAAACCTGACTTGTGCGTTGGTTGTATAAGGAAATATAATTAAACATATATCAGGTGAAGAAAATATAAAAGTTGCAAAATGTAATAATTATCTGAATAAAACAAAACAAAAAAGCTGATTTTTTATTCAGTCAAATTCACAAACGCTACTGCATTGTTCATGACATTGTACATCGACCCACTTTTTACCCAAATTCGCCCTTACACAATTTTCGTTGCCTCTGTCATTATTTGGTTCATTTGATGACCAGTTTTCGAAATAATCACCAACTCTGCTCCCATTCTCCCAAATAAAAATACGTGTATTGTTAATGACTGTCGCCCCAAGCCATATGTTTGTTTTAAACACTGAAATATAAACAATAACATATTGCTGAATACGTGAAACAATAACAATGGGTTTTAACATTTACAAAAACATAATGCATTTAATAACACGACATTTATATCGTTTGACAAATAAATGTTTCAGCTAATTCTTGTGATCTGATCATGCGATTTTGAAAATGTTAATAATAAATGAATACCAACCTTCTAGTTTGGCTACAAATGTGTGTTCGTCTTGTGACATTATGTCTAAAAGATGACCTCCAAGCTCAGAGCAATGATTCTAAAATGGTTATTGTATATATTTATAACAAATATTTACTTCAGTAAATGAATCAATTTATTATATTATCTATAAATAGCTTTGAAATGCCTTTCCCTGATTGGCTAACAAGCAACTTTTTAAAAAAAATAACCGGTCAATATCAGAGTATATTCACTGTTTTATTTCCTATAAATAGATTCCTCAGAGTATATATTCACCGTTTTTCTTTCTAAAAATAGACTTTCTGGAAATTCCCCGGAAGACGCAAGACTATGACGTGACGTCATGCCATTCAGAAAAAAACGTTATAAGAGTCAGTTAAGTCTATTTTAGTTACCGGCTTTACAGTTTAAAGACCAATACGAATTAGCGTGCCAATGCGCTAATTTATAAGAAAGTGCAAAATTATGACAAAAGAAGACAAGCTGAAAAATACGATTTCCGTCGTATGCAATGGCAGATTTGATAAGCCATATAAAAGCTATTCATAAATTTATATAATAAAAACAGATATGTATTTTTTAGCTGTATGAATATGATGTGATATGTACTGAAAATGAATATTGACGTCGGCTATCGCCTGGATCAATATTAAATTTTTCAGTACATATCGCATCATATTCAACAGCTAAAAAAATCCATATTTGTATAATATGTAACTATACATGATTGGTTCACCTATCACTACTCTTTTTACATTAAGATTTTCGGCTACAGAAACCCATACATTTTTCTTATCCTCCAATAACCTAATGAAACAAAATATAAATATTGACCGGCAAACTCAAATTTAGAATCGAATTTAATATTGACCATGTAACAAACTTATACATGTACACTGTTATATATTTTACCTTTGCATCAAACCATGTCTTCTTGTCTGTAACTACCAGGTAAGCTTTAATATATAAATTCATAAAGAGAAAACAAGTCAGTCGACGTTACGTCAAATAGAAAATAATAATTAAAGATACTAGTGATTTATATCTTGCCTGCTGTATTTAAGTTATGAATTTATTCAGCTTTGGATTTTGAACAATCAATTCAATGTTTGAGGGGGTTCAATACAGAGATACAAAATTTGAGCTACCAAGAAATTATATGTAATAGAGGCTGGCCAAACTGCAGGGATATACCGACTGGTTGCATTAGTGAGAATTTTCATAAACTGTTAGATTGTGAGGAATTTTCTACACCAAGAAAACGGCATTTAGATCATTAATTATACATTGGAAAAATTGAAAAACATGAAACATACACATACATAAACATTATGATAAGTACAATTTGATCATAGATAATGATCCGTTCTGATGTAAATCATACATGTAATACCACAATTTTTAGCGTTTATACAACAATTATTTAAGTTAGGAAATTTTTAGATCATGCTATCTGCGTTCTTGACTGATCTTTATAACAAAGCATGTATTGGTTATTGTTATTGTTGTTTGGTGGAACGCGTAATTATGTAAAACAAAATATCTCTCCCTCATATGAAAAAAATGAGATATGTCTATTTATGTAAATATATGCCTCTATAGTTTATTATGTAACTATGTTATAGATCATATTGTCATGTTACTCATGAATTGAGTATTAAAATAAAATTGTAAATTCTATATTGGTTCGTAAGGTTATCAGTTCCAGCAGGTTAAATTAAAAGTGTCCCTACTGTACAGCAGATGTTAAACATCTTTTAATTTATGAAAAACATTAAAGTTAATCTAAATTGTCTATTTGCCAACTTTGATATAGTAGTTTTCTTAATGATAAGTATTAGAATAAGAATAATAAGTTACATCGACGTCTAAAGAATGTCGTGCCGAGGAGTGCTGGAGCGTCGTCTCTAGTTAAATACTTGTCTCTGCACCCAATACATCGAGAACTTTTCTGATGACGGAAAACACTAAAACATCCTTCAGAAGCAGCACATGTTACCAAACATTGTGATCTTTTCATCTTTTCTTTGAAATATAACGCATGCTCCTCTGGACAGGTAAATCCGCCAAGATCAGTTTCTTTTGTGAAAATCACAAATTTACTGTTGTTTTTACTGATTGTGACGACAAACGAAACACATGACAAGAAGAAATATAAACAAATACGAACTTGATTTTTCTGCATTATTAGTAAATAACTATGTTTCTTAACTATTAAAATATTTCAGTGTGTGGAAATGATAAATAATTTTCAACTATTCTGTTTAAGTGCGTAATATCGAAGAACCTGGTGAATTGAGAAGTGGCTAACTATAGCTTCTATATTTATAATTAAACAAAAATCAATAAAATGCTGAAAACTGGTTTTTGCTAATTTATGAGGTAAGCCCATTCCATTTTTCTGCGGAATTTAATCACATTTTTGCCGTAACTATTACGTATCACAATATGGTATCTTATTGTAACATTTGCACAATTGCCACGTTTTGTAGCGTGTTTTCAACAAAAAATAAATACACAGGTTTTACAGTACTTAAATGCGGAAAATCGAAAACACGAAGATACAGAAAAGTTCAGATATGTTATTAACAATCTAAATCAAGTATCCTAAAAGCATTTGAGATTCTATCGGTAGCTGACTGCAACACTGTCACTCTAATTTCAAATGTTGTAACATAACCACTGTGAAACAAATAGAAACGTGCAAATGGATCTTTATAAACAATAACAAAAGACATTTAGTTATAAATATCCAAATTAAATACCGTATTGAAAACCATAGCAATTTAACTTGCCTTTGATAAGCTTTATTAACGGTTATTATTTTAATCATTAAAATGAAAAACCTTATTTAAATACTC